>NW_024570788.1:0-22529 GCF_018345385.1 Vulpes lagopus | reverse complement strand
GGACTACATTGAGTGTAAAATCACTATACTAAGGGCTATACTTTGGCATCTCCCAATCTGGAATACTGGCATGACTATTAATGTCAAGAGTCCTGTTCTTTTTGTTATCCCCTGCCTCAAGAAGACATCCAATTCAGAACCTGTCAAGAGCACTAGTGCTTCCCTCACAAATAAATTTTCGATGTTTTGGTGACATAAATGTAAGAAGGTCCTTTGAAGACCTCCCAAGAGATATTACCAAAGATAAATCCCTTAAACATCCTTGTATCTTTTAGATTTGGGATTTATGTAAGGACATTATATCAAAACAGTCACAGAACTCAAATTCATTTAAAATAGACGCCATTTGGATTAGGTTTTGGTTATCCACCAAAGCACCATGGGATAACTAACACATTAAATCCAGAATCTCTGGTATATCTACCTATATTCTTTTTTTTTTAAGGTTTTATTTATTCATTCATGAGAGACACAGAGAGAGAGAGAGAGGCAGAGACACAGGCAGAGGGAGAAGCAGGCTCCGTGCAGGGAGCCCGACGTGGGACTCAATCTCGGGACTCCAGGATCACACCCCGGCCGAAAGCAGGCACTAGACCGCTGAGCCACACAGGCATCCCATCTACTTATATTCTTAAATTCAACCCACGTTAAATTCATTTTCCTTCTTGACTGTTTTTTGGCATTAAGAATTAATTTCCATACATATTGCTCCATATTTTGCCTGACATAAAATATCAAAATATTGCTCTTCTTTTTGTACAAATGCTATCTCCTCCATGTTCAGACTTTGGACTCATTCCCTTCAGGAATTTTAAAAACTGACTAATAATAATTCTGGAAATAATAATAGTTAATGAACTGGATATTACGAAGAATAATGATTGTTACGGATGAACACAGTCCAGACTCTTAAAATAAAAGGAATTTAGTCTCCTTGCATAGAAGAAAAGGAAATGGTAAAAAAAGATCAGTAAGATTTGGGCATTCAATGTATCAGATTCATCTAAATACTCTCAAATGTCTCTAGTATAATCTTCAGGATATTGCTATTTCCCAATCAGCAAAAGACCTTGAAAGGATCTGGATTCAGATCCCTTGTTTGTATTTCTGTCCTCAGAATCAAACTTTGGATCTGGTTTCAAAAACATTGGCTCTTTTATTATAAAGCATAAAATATGTTTTTGGAGAAATCATAGAAGCATGTTCTTTAACTGTGCCATGAACCATTTGAAGGTTTGAACTTGTCATTTTATTGTTGTTGCTAATTCTTCTGTGTAGTCAGGAGAATTTAGTGTATATATAGTCATCATTCCTACCACAGAAATATAGCACAGCAGCTGTTAAATGATTTAAACCATTGTCTTCCATAGGTACTTTATTCTAGGCTCCAGCCAACTAATGTTTGCTGTCATACTAATGTTTGCTTGTCCATCTCTGCGGACTACCCAGTGTCCCATAATTTACTTGAGAGGATAGATTATTATTATGTTAAGATCCCAAGAAGATCAGATAGGATAGTATAAATCCATTAAAAGCACACACATATAGAATTATATGTATGTGTAAAATTACATATTTCAAGGGATATCAGTGATTCTACCTGCTTTCGATATTTTAATTCTAATCCAATCATATATATATATATATATATATATATATAGTTTATGTATACACGTACATATATATGCTGAGGATCACAGAAATTGTAAATTAAAACTATCTAGGGGTGCTTGGGTGGTTCAATGGTTGGTGTCTGCCTTTGGTTCAGGTCATGACCTCTGGGTCCTGGTATTGAGCCCTGCATTGGGCTCCGACTCATCAGGGTGTCTGCTTCTGCCTCTCCCCTCACTGTGCTCTCTCTCTCTGAATGAAATTTCAAAAAAAACCAAAAAACAAAAAACAATTTCACATATGAAGGTATTTTTTTCACCTATTGATTACTGTTGATTATTTTTACTAAGATAATTATTGTTCTCAGGGCACTGTTGGCAAACAAGTAAAAAAAAGAGAGAGAGAGATTTAATATTGTAAATAACCCTCAGGAAAAGTGTGATCTAGGGCAGTTGTGAGAGTTTTGGCAAAAGAAATTATCAGACTTTCACTGTGATGTTTTATTGCTAATGAGATCTTAGCATCAATTTACTAACTTGATATAGTAGTATTATTTAGTTCAACTTTCAAAAAAAGAGAAATCTGTTTTCTTTAAGATTTTATTTATTTATTAATGAGAGACACACACACACAGAGAGAGAGAGAGAGAGAGAGAGAGAGAGAGAGGCAGAGACACAGGCAGAGGGAGAAGCAGGCCGCATGCAGGGAGCCCAAGGCGGGACTCGATTCTGGGTCTCCAGGATCACACCTGGGGCTGAAGGCGGCACTAAATCGCTGAGCCACCTGGGCTGCCCTCTGTTGGTTTTTGAATAGAAATTAAATAATTCCCCTTGGATCAAATGGTCATATTTGAAACAATAACCTATGATTAAAGGAAAAGAGGATTATGGGGTATGATATTACTCTCAGACCCACTCTAACAATCAAGTACACATAAGGTTTCAACTCCAAAATAATAGGATATGGGCTGAAGCAGGCAAAATATATTTTTTACATATTTTTTCATTTATTATTTATTTATTTTTAAGTAGCTAGTTTGTTTAGCACTACCCAGTCACTATGGTAGAAAGTTAGCAGAGTGTAGATTTCTATGACAGAAAACTACTGGAAATCAGAGTGATCCAGCAGTGTGGTTTTGGGCACATGACCCCACTCAATGCTACAGCAGCAATCCAATTTGGAGCTGAATATACCTTAGGGGAGGCGAGTCCTTTGTGAGTCATAGGGTGATACCAAAACTCCTTTAAGATTACCACATGAATACGTAGGAATTTGAGAGTAAGACAAAACAGAGTAAATTGTAATCCATTAAAGCTTTCCAAAAATTTCTAGAACTCATTCATTCAATTTACCTCTAAATATATTACTCACTGTTCTTCTCTATTATTAGATGTTATACAAGAATGACTTAAAATAAAAAAAATAAATAAATAAATAAAAAATAAAAATAAAAAAAATAAAAAAAATAAATAAAAAAAATAAAAAAAAAAAGAATGACTTAAAATAAGTGTGAGTTTCTTGATAATGCTGTGTGTGTTTTTGAAATGAGCATGAGGCCTATAGTATTGCAAGTAGCAGTATATGAGATTGGTCAGACTGACTAAAGACTTGTGATGTTGTGATATCTCATCAGACGCAATTATGCTATTTCTAGTTGCCTCTGTGTGCCCGAATAGAGATAGAAAATCTTTATCCGGAATTATAACCAAATAAATGTAACTTCCCTATGTTCTGAATTTTTATAGCATTTTATGCTTATTTAGAATTCTAATCTACTCTCTATAATTTTAAGCAAATAATTTTTTGAATTTTTTTACCATGAGGGGAAGAATATATCTTATTTATAACTATATCCTCCATAACACTTTATGCACATGCTCTGCCTAATAAGTCCACAAAAGAAGTTCCATTTGTACTAATTGAGAGGATACATTTTTGTCAAGAAGCAGGCTTCATTATTGTTTCCCTAAAGAAAAGAGTATTCGGCAGCCTTTGTGGCTTAGCAGTTTGGCGCCACTTTCAGCCCTGGGTGTGATGCTGGAGACCCGGGATCGAGTCCCATGTCGGGCTCCTTGCATGGAGTCTGCTTCTCCCTCTGCCTGTGTCTCTGCCTCTCTGTGTGTCTTTCATGAATAAATAAATAAAATCTTAAAAAAAAAGTATCTTGGATTCTTACAGCAGTAATTTTTACAGTTATAATTATGTCACATCTTATTACTACCCAAAGAAGGGTATGTAAACCAATCTGTTCATCAGTCAATCTTAGGTATTCATCATCAGCTCTATTAGCACTGTAAAAGATTCCTCTACTCAAAAATTCCCATTATGGAACATTCGACTTGCAAGCTCCTTGTAGTGACTGTAGATGGCAGCATGGAAAGAAGCTCTTCTTTTTCTCTGAAAACCATACCTATATCATTTTTCTGCCAAAACTTACAGGCCTTTCTCTACTGTCATGGGGAGTTTTGATTTATGTCGCTCACTGTGAGGATTCAGTGAATAAGTCAATGCCAGTTCTGTGTACTTTCTGGTACACATATAATAGTTTGTCTGCCACTGTCATTTCCCTTTCACCTGACATTCCAAAATGACAAAAGCAAACCACTGGTGATCACACACACATATGGCACACACACGCATACACACACATCACACACATCACACACATGCACAGGCACCCACACAATGATAATCAAGACACATTAACCTTAAGAAGAAAGAAAGAAAAGCAAAAATATAATCAGTGTAAAAAGAAGAGAGTTAATGATCAGATTGCTTATAAGGCTTATAACTAATCCATTCCCCAAGACTTTCTTGAATTGTATTTGTGTCATGATTCTTTTAGCAAAATGGAAATTTGCAACATATTTCTATTTTAAATATTGCCTAAGTTGAAACTTTCCAAAGTTGTCTAAAATCATAATGTTGAGAAATATTATGTGACTTCCAAAGATCCTTTAAACCATACATGCTTGAAATAATCTCTTTTAAGATGATTAGCTGCATGCATACATATACACACACGCACATCACTATGAGAATTCAGGAAATAAGTCAGCACATGTTCTTTTGTACTTTCTGGTACACAGAAAAAAGAATGGTTTCAGTGCAGATAATTTTTATTAAAAAATTTCTAAATGGTTATTAACATGCAATTACATTAAAAATTAGATGGATGTTTAAAACCAAGTGACTATTCATCCCAATAGGTTTCATTTTGAAGTAGTGTTTTATAGGTTCTACCAACAGATAGTTGTTTCTGAATCCTGGCTAAACCACATTTTAAAATGTGGGACCTTGAAAAAATTAAAATAAAGTATGGAACCCTGATCTAATTATGATCTCTCAACTCAGTTTTCTTAATTTTAAAATAAAGATAAGTAAGAGTACCTACTTTATAAGATTGTAATAAGGATTAGACATTAGTGCCACACTTGGTAAGCCTTTAATAAATGTAAACTATTGTTACTATCCTAATGAGTTTGCACAAATGAAAAACTGAAAAAATATAAATGCCTGGTAAAAAAAAAAAAACAGTGGATATGCTGAATTATTTTCTTAGACAATACACATAAATATTTTCAATTACTTTCTGCTCTGTGCATATGCAAAGATGAAAAAAATAATGGTAGAAGAAAATAAATCAGTGAATAGATTACAATGTGACAGCTTGAATTCCTTAGCAGAGGAAAGGTACATAAACCCACTCCCCAGACATTGGGTGTGGCTGGTGATGTGATTTGCTTTGGCCAATGGAATGTAAATCCAAGTTTAGTCAGTAAACGTAATTCATACCAGTTATTTTAACAGATGTTTTAATAGGAATTAATCTCAATAACTATTAGAAACAAATGTATTAGTTAAAAATCAAAAGGAAACATTTATTTATCATGGAGATAGCTATGAAAAGCACTTACCATCCCTAAAGCCACAGAATGAAAAAGGAAGATACCAATATTGTTAAAAATAGAGAAGTGTGGAGGGAAGACCTCATGAATGTAGAACCCAGACTCCTGCAAAGTTTGGTTCTGTTAAGGCTTCTGGTAAAAACTCTACAGAGATTGAATGGAAAACTTGAAGAAGAAGAAGAGACACTACTCACTTGGTAACTATGTCTTAGGAGTTCAAAAGGGGGGCACTGGTAGATGTGGAACATAGAATTCTAAGAAGGGGGACTTAGACAAGCTGGTGTGGGTGCCTCTGAGCAGGTACAGAGAAGCTATTTTTGGGAGATTCAGAAAAACTGCAGTGTGTAATCTATTACTATCAGGGTAATGAAGTATTGCTGGGGTTATCCACAGATTTCTTCATCCTCCCGATTTCTAGTGTCCCCTCTAGTTGGACAGCAGCTGACCAGAAGAGTTCTGTTTAGATTACATAAACTCTAAATGATTCGCAGATATAAGAGCAAGAATCTGATAGAAAATAACTGTTTTATGTCACTAAGTTTTAGAGTAATTTGTTACACAGTAATGGCGGATTGATAGAGATGGAGAGGTAGGTAGATAGGTGCATAGATACATGACAGATAGATGCCCATAAGGGCAAGAATTTTATTTGTCTTGATTATCTTTATATATCTTTTATTCTGTCTGATAAGTAGTGACAGTCAAAATAAGCACCAACCAAATAAATATAATGATTATAAATATTTGACTTCAGATATTTATACAATTTTGCATAGTTAAAATTTCCCAATGTTATTAAATTTATTCCAAAATTTCATATATATAGATATACACACATATGAATATAAGCATAATTTCCCTTACAGACTCTTGATTAGGGATATTTAGTTGGTTTCTAAGTTGCTTTCACTATAATGGTCCTGTTCGTAATATTTTACTACCTGCATGTAATGTATAATCTCTAAAAATTTTCAGGCAGGTTTATTTATAAAAGTGAAATTCCTGGGTCAAGGTCTACACGCACAAACACACATATACATACCACATACATGAACATACACACTAAGATTTTATATGTAATTACACTATAAATATTACATATTCTGTTTAGAAAAGATGGCATTAAGTCTATGTATATAGGTAATATCTAGAACAGCTAATGTTTCCAATTACCATTTCACATTTTAGTCTATGTTCTTTTAAAGCTATAGTGTATTAAAGAGTAAACAAACAAACAAACAAACAAACAAATAAATAAATACAACTATACTGCATGGGCTCATAAAATTTGTTTGGTAGAGATCACCTCGGTGATTTCAGAAATTTTGAATTAATTTATTTCTATCACAATTTTCACCATCTATAAAATAGAGATTACAATAATAATGTCTATGTATTTGTTTTGATGATTAAATTAGTTAAATTAACTGAGTACTTAGCACTAGATCATATTAGTTTTATTGATTTAGGGTTGACAATTTTAAAGAATATCTTCAATAGACATGGCAAAATATTCTACAGAATGTTGTTTTACTTAATGGTATTTCTATTACAAAAGCTACTGAAATTAATTTGGAGGAAAGCAAATCATGAATAATAAATAGATTATTTAGGTGATATGCTAGGTATTTTCACTGTGATTTATTTAATAGTTAGAAAACTTAATAATGTATTTGATTACATCTTCTGTTTTGCTGAGAATAAATGTTTCGATTCAAAAGTTGAAAATTTAGCCATTAGAATAAACCTGAAATGTCTTAGTTCTGGAGGGATTTATGGTTAGATCTCTAAAGATCTCAGAGTCCCTGAAATGTGGTAAAGGATGAACCCTCCTAGCCTTTTCTCAATTTAAGCTAAATTTTTGCCCATACTGTTGCTTATTTCATAGATACAAAGATAGGTGGCTCACAAGGTTTTGTGTGATGTCTTCTTTAGATTACAAAAAAGCCTCTTTGCCTTAGACTCCCTGAAGCCTACTACCATTAACTCTTTTTTATCCTTGGAACGAAGGAATTAGTCCAGTTTAAAGCATATGCATTTTAGCCTCCGTTATGGGTCAGTCAAATTTGAAACAGATTCATTGGCAAAACAAAAATCTCTATTTATCAGAGAGTGGAAAACAAAACAAAAATAAAATTATGTTCATAGGCTTCCTTTAGCCTGCAAACCTCAATCTAGTTATCCTTTCAGAACTTAAAGAAATAGATGAACAATGGTTATGTTCAATATGATTTCTCTGAATGAGTTTAATTTTTGCCTGTGTCAAACTATAAATGGAAGAATGTAGGATCACATTGATTTCATGTCCCAGAACAAAATGTAAGTTTATACTGCTAGCAACAGCAGTTACCATCTTCCTCTGCTTAATCCTATGTGGATTTTAAACAATATCCCTGCTTTTGATATTGTTGAAAGGACTTTACCTTAAGTAATGAAGGAATTAGCTAGTCCTTTCTTGCTCAACACAATTATTTCCTCACTCTCAACAGGAACATAATCATCATATCAACTTTTAATTGTATGACAGACACAAGTTATTAACTTACAGTTCAGTTTTCACTATTCGATTCAAGCCATTCCTGCTACCACCATTTGTTATGGCCTGGAGATCCAAGATCATTTGCCAGGAACTCAGGGGAGGAGAAGTAAAGGATTTGGATGGGAATTGAAGGAAATTGGGTGTTACTAATTCTAGTATAAATTTACATTTGCAATTAGAACAAACTTTTTTTTTAAATTGAGGATGAGGAGGAAAAAAAATAAAAACAAAGAAGCAACTGTAAGATACAGGATAAGAAATCTGACAACACTGACTTTCTTTAACTGTTAAAAACTAAGTTGGTAATAGAAAAACAAAATGAAATAAATCAGAGTGTCACATGACTGAAGAAGTTTGGGGACACTTAGATAAGGAGACACTAATGTGTTATCTTTGGACTGAAGTTTAACTTCAGTAACTTTATAAATTATGCCAAAAATAAATGTTTAGTTTTTAACAGATGATGCTAATAACAAATTAAGAATTTATTTTTTAATTTTTAAAATACTTTATTTATTTATCTGACAGAGAGCACAAGCAAGTGGAGTGGCAGGCAGATGGAGAGGGAGAAGCAGCCTCCTTGCTGAGCAGAGATAGGTCGGGCTGGATCCCAGGACCTTGGGATCATGACCTGAGCCAAAGCAGATATTTGACCAACTGGGCCACACAGGTGCCCCAGAAAGTAAGAATTTAAAAAGTAGATTTTGAGTCATCTAGATGGTTCAGCCAGTCAGGCATCTAAGTTGGTCTCAGGTCATGATCTCAGGGTCCTGTGATACACCCCTGCATTGGGTTCCCCACTCAGCAGACAGTCTGCTTCTCCCTCACCTTTTCTCTCTGCCTGTTCTCTCCCTTCTCTTTCAGTAAATAAAATATTTTAAAAAAATTTTAAGTAGATTTTGTTTTTGTATTAAACCTATTTTTATGTTTTTGAACTACTAATCCTGACACAGATTATCTAGATATTTTCAAGTAAATTCACATCACTTTTTCTATATTTAATTATGTTTGCTTAATTCAACATTCACAAAACATTTCTAGTCCCATTTGCAAACAATTAATTCTTTAACTGCTGCTTCAGATCTCTCACAAGTGCATACATTAGAGCAAGATTGCTGCTGGTACACAACACTTAGAAACAGGACCCTTGAGCTCATCAAGAATACCATGGTCTAGTGAATCATGAAAAGTATTTACAAATTTCTGATTCTTAGAGCAACATATTCATTGATAACTTAAAAAACTAGAGTCAGAAAAGTATCAGGAATCCAACTGAGAGGGCAGAAAAGGTCAATCAAGAGAAGAAAAGTAAAACTGTATTTCTATACCATTCATTCTCTATACAAGCAAATGTACCACCATGAGAACTACCACTAGGAATGAATGACCTATGCCAAAGAGAATAGATAAGAAGGACATGGGCAGCTGAAGCCAGCAGGAACACAAATCTAAGCTCTACTCTCTAATTCTTCATCTTCAACAGGAGCTTCATCATAGTAAGTTACTGCTCCCCATTACCTAGTTACCTTCAAATATTTGTATTTATGAGGACCTAATATTTTTGGTTGAACCAAAAGTATTAGATATGTTTGCACACTCAACTGATACTGGGTTGTGAATCTTGAATTTACTCAAATATGTACTTGGATCAATGAAATGTACTTGATGGTGTCTCAATATAGTCAGGAAATACTAGGGACATCAAGAAACAAAACTGCCTACTTGCCAAGTAAAATTCTATTTTTTACATTCCCAATCTCAAGCTAATGCCATCTGTATCAAAACTTAAATCATTGTTTTTGGCAATTTTCAGATATACAATGCTAAATGATTCTATTTAGAAAGTCAATGCATTTTTGAAAAAATATTTGGCATCTGACTACCTTTGGTGGACCCATCACATGACTATGCTTCATTAGATCTGACAATCCATGTATGCAAATGCATAGGCAATGCATTAAGGTATACAAATAAGAAGTGACTAATTATCATATCTAGTTTAATATGACATGAAAAAGAAAGCACACATTAATGAAGGTAACTCAATCCATAAAGTGAAAAATTTAGGAGAGTGCTCTCTGAAGCATTGATGACAAGGAGAAACTAAGTTATCTATGAATTTATAAAATACTGGGAAAAGATTAAACTCTCATAATTAGTGGCATAGAACTTTCAGACATTTTATCCATCTTAATAGACAGGGCTGCTTCAGCTTACATTTTGTTAACATATGTTACAGTCCATTTTTTAAATGTTGCTTCCTTTACATCATTTTAATTTTTTAAGTTAATTTCCCCAAACCTATCAAATAGTATATATACAACTTTAGTTTATTGGTTTGAATAAAATATATTTTACCCCGTGTCTCAGAGAGGAAATCCAAGAAAGAAAATCTTTTTCAGATTTATTGAGACATTAATTGATATAACATTGTGCAAGTATAAGCTATACAATATAGTGATTTTATATATGAATAAGCTGCAACATGATTTCCACAATAAGCTTAGCTAACCCATCTGTTATCTCACATAGTTACAACTTTTTTTCTTTTTGTGTGTGTGAGAAGTTTAAAAATCTACTCTTTTAGTAACTTTCAAATATATAATTCAGTATGGTTAATGATAGCCACAGTGCTGTAAATTGCGTCTTCAGCCTTTATTCCTCTTGTGTGTTTTGACTGTCTTCAGCCATTTCCTTCATTTCTACCACTCTCCACCACTGGGCAGTCACTAATCTAGCTTCTGTTTCTATGTTTTTTGTTTGTTTTAGAATCCACATACAGGTGAGATTGTCTTTGTCTGACTTATTTCACTCAGAGTAATGTTTTCCTAAGCAGGTCCATCAATGTTGTTGCAAATGGTAGAATTTCCTTTTTTTACCACTTAAGAATATTTCATATTCTTAAGTACACTACACTTTCTTCATTCATCCATTGATGGGCACTTAGCTTGTTTCTATGTCTTGACTATTGTAAATAATGCTTCAGTGAACATAGGAGTGCAGGTATGTTTTCAAGATAGTGATTTCATTTCCTTTTGATATATAGCCAAACATAAATTACTGTATAATATTTTTAATTTTTATGAAATCTCAATACTGTCTTCCTAAGAAAAATAATTTGATATCAGCATTAAATCATAGTGTAATAAATAAATAAACCCCATAATAATGTGACACTTTAATGAATTAAATGCGTAATTGTCAAATATTTACTTCCTAGAAAATTTCCCTACCCATTGTTTCATGACCTTTAAACTCTTAAGTGTTTTACACTTAAAATTAATTATTACACTGTATTTAAAAAATCAAACTATTGATTAAGTATTCTTAAAAGTGGAAGTATGCTCTTAAAAATAAAAAAAAGACTTTTCAGGTGTTAAAAATCATATGCTTTTTAAATATTTAATAATATTAACAAGCGAGGGGGAGGGGCAAGATGGCAGAAGAGTAGGGTCTCCAAGTCACTTGTCCTCAACAAATTACCTAGAAAACCATCCAATCATCCTGAAAATCTACGAATTCGGCCTGAGATTTAAAGAGAGACCACCTGGAACGCTACAGTGAGAAGAGTTCGCGCTTCTATCAAGGTAGGAAGACGGGGAAAAAGAAATAAAGGAACAAAAGGCCTCCAAGGGGGAGGGGCCCCGCGAGGAGCCGGGCTGAGGCCGGGGCGAGTGTCCCCAGGACCGGAGAGCCCCGTCCCGGAGGAGAAGGAGCTGCACCAACCTTCCCCACGGAAAGGCCTCCCGGGGAATTGGAGCAGGATCCCCAAAAAGGCGGGGATGCCCTTGGGCTCCCGGGGACAGTAACAGAGGAACTGCGCCCCGGGAGATGCGCCGAGCTCCCTAAGGGCTGCAGCGCTTGGCGGGACCCGGAGCAGCTCGGAGGGGCTCGGGCGGCGGCTCCGCGGAGGGGGCTGCGGGGCTCCGGGAGCAGGTTGGCGGCGGCGGCTCGGGAGGAGGAAGAAGCTCCGCGGAGGGGGCGGTGCGGCTCCGGGAACAGCTCGGAGGGGCTCGGGCTGCGGCTCTGCGAAGGGGGCTGCGGCTCTGCGAAGGGGGCTGCGGGGCGGGAGCGCGAATCCAACAGCTCAGGCTCCGGAGCACAGGGCGCCGGGACACAGCCCAGGATCCGGCCTCCCCCAGGGACAGGCAGAGGCCGGGAGGGCCCAGGACAGCGAGGACGCTCCTGCCTGGAACTGAGCAGATCAGCGGCCCCGCCCGGGAGCCCCCAGGCCCTGCAGCCGGAGAGCCCGGGAGCTACTGCAGGAGCTGACTCCAGGGTCCCAGAGCTGCCCCCGCCACTGTGGCTTCCTCCCGGGGCCTCATGGGGTAAACAACCCCCACTGAGCCCTGCACCAGGCAGGGGCAGAGCAGCTCCCCCAAGTGCTAACACCTGAGAATCAGCACAGCAGGCCCCTCCCCAAGAAGACCAGCGAGACGGACCAGTTCCAAGGGAAGTCAAGGGACTTAAAGTACACAGAATCAGAAGATACTCCGCGTGGTTTTTGTTTTTGGTTTTTTTTGTTTTTGGTTTTGGTTTTTTGGTGTTTTTTTTTTTTGTGCTTTTTTTTTTTCTTTCTTTCTTCTTGATTTCTGATTGCTTACCCCACCCCACCCCTTTTTTTCCTTTTTTCTCCTTTCTTTCTTTTTCTTCTCTTTTTCCCCTTTTTTTCTTCCTTCTCTTTTTTCTTTTTCTCTTTTCTTTCCTTCTCTCTCTTTTTCTCCTTTTCCCAGTACAACTTGTTTTTGGCCACTCTGCACTGAGCAAAATGACTAGAAGGAAAACCTCACCTCAAAAAAAAAGAATCAGAAACAGCCCTCTCTCCCACAGAGTTGCAAAATATGGATTACAATTCAATGTCAGAAAGCCAATTCAGAAGCACTATTTTACAGCTACTGGTGGCTCTAGAAAAAACCATAAAAGACTCAAGAGACTTCATGACTGCAGAATTTAGATCCAATCAGACAGAAATTAAAAATCAATTAAATGAGATGCAATCCAAGCTAGAAGTCCTAAGGACGAGGCTTAACGAGGTGGAAGAACGAGTGAGTGACATAGAAGACAAGTTGATGGCAAAGAGGGAAACTGAGGAAAAAAGAGACAAGCAATTAAAAGACCATGAAGATAGATTAAGGGAAATAAATGACAGCCTGAGGAAGAAAAACCTACGTTTAATTGGGGTTCCTGAGGGCGCGGAAAGGGACAGAGGGCCAGAATATGTATTTGAACAAATCCTAGCTGAAAACTTTCCGAATCTGGGAAGGGAAACAGGCATTCAGATCCAGGAAATAGAGAGATCCCCCCCTAAAATCAACAAAAACCGTTCAACACCTCGACATTTAATAGTGAAGCTTGCAAATTCCAAAGATAAGGAGAAGATCCTTAAAGCAGCAAGAGAAAAAAAGTCCCTGACTTTTATGGGGAGGAATATTAGGGTAACAGCAGACCTCTCCACAGAGACCTGGCAGGCCAGAAAGGGCTGGCAGGATATATTCAGGGTCCTAAATGGAAAGAACATGCAACCAAGAATACTTTATCCAGCAAGGCTTTCATTCAAAATGGAAGGAGAGATAAAGAGCTTCCAAGACAGGCAGCAACTGAAAGAATATGTAACCTCCAAACCAGCTCTGCAAGAAATTTTAAGGGGGACTCTTAAAATTCCCCTTTAAGAAGAAGTTCAGTGGAACAATCCACAAAAACAAGGACTGAATAGATATGATGACACTAAACTCATATCTATCAATAGTATCTCTGAACGTGAACGGGCTTAATGACCCCATCAAAAGGCGCAGGGTTTCAGACTGGATAAAAAAGCAGGACCCATCTATTTGCTGTCTACAAGAGACTCATATGAGACAGAAGGACACCTACAACCTGAAAATAAAAGGTTGGAGAACCATTTACCATTCAAATGGTCCTCAAAAGAAAGCAGGGGTTGCCATCCTTATATCAGATAAATTAAAATTTACCCCAAAGACTATAGTGAGAGATGAAGAGGGACACTATCTCATACTCAAAGGATCTATCCAACAAGAGGACTTAACAATCCTCAGTATATATGCCCCGAATGTGGGAGCTGCCAAATATTTAAACCAATTAATAACCAAACTGAAGAAATACCTTGATAATAATACACTTATACTTGGTGACTTCAATCTAGCTCTTTCTACCCTGGATAGGTCTTCTAAGCACAACATATCCAAAGAAATGAGAGCTTTAAATGATACACTGGACCAGATGGATTTCACAGATATCTACAGAACTTTACATCCAAACTCAACTAAATACACATTCTTCTCAAGTGCACATGGAACTTTCTCCAGAATAGACCACATACTGGGTCACAAATTGGGTCTTAACCGATACCAAAAGATCGGGATAGTCCCCTGTATATTCTCAGACCATAATGCCTTGAAATTAGAACTTAATCACAACAAGAAGTATGGAAGGACCACAAACACGTGGAGGTTAAGGACCACCCTGCTAAAAGATGAAAAGGTCAACCAGGAAATTAAGGAAGAATTAAAAAGATTCATGGAAACTAATGAGAATGAAGATACAACCGTTCAAAATCTTTGGGATGCAGCAAAAGCAGTCCTGAGGGGGAAATACATCGCAATACAAGCATCCATTAAAAAACTGGAAAGATCTCAAATTCAAAAGCTCACCTTACACATAAAGGAACTAGAGAAAAAGCAACAAATAGACCCCACCCCCAGCAGAAGAAGACAGTTAATTAAAATTCGAGCAGAACTCAATGATATCGAGACCAAAAGACCTGTGGAACAGATCAACAGAACCAGGAGTTGGTTCTTTGAAAGAATTAATAAGATAGATAAACCATTAGCCAACCTTATTAAAAAGAAGAGAGAGAAGACTCAAATGAATAAAATCATGAATGAGAAAGGAGAGATCACTACCAACACCAAGGAAATACAAACGATTTTAAAAACATATTATGAACAGCTGTACGCCAATAAATTAGGAAATCTAGAAGAAATGGACGCATTCCTGGAAAGCCACAAACTACCAAAACTGGAGCAGGAAGAAATAGAAAACCTGAACAGGCCAATAACCAAGGAGGAAATTGAAAACCTCCCAAGACACAAGAGTCCAGGGCCAGATGGCTTTCCAGGGCAATTCTATCAAACGTTTAAAGAAGAAATCATACCTATTATACTAAAGCTGTTTGGAAAGATAGAAAGAGATGGAGTACTTCCAAGTTCGTTCTATGAGGCCAGCATCACCTTAATTCTGAAACCAGACAAAGACCCCACCAAAAAGGAGAATTACAGACCAATATCCCTGATGAACATGGATGCAAAAATTCTCAACAAGATACTAGCCAATAGGATCCAACAACACATTAAGAAAATTATTCACCATGACCATGTAGGATTTATCCCTGGGACACAAGGCTGGTTCAACACTCGTAAAACCATCAATGTGATTCATCATATCAGCAAGAGAAAAACCAAGAACCATATGATATTCTCATTAGATGCAGAGAAAGCATTTGACAAAATACAGCATCCATTCCTGATCAAAACCCTTCAGAGTGTTGGGATAGAGGGAACTTTCCTCGACATCTTAAAAGCCATCTACGAAAAGCCCACAGCAAATATCATTCTCAATGGGGAAGCACTGGGAGCCTTTCCCCTAAGATCAGGAACAAGACAGGGATGTCCACTCTCACCACTGCTGTTCAACATAGTTCTGGAAGTCCTCGCCTCAGCAACCAGACAACAAAAAGACATTAAAGGCATTCAAATTGGCAAAGAAGAAATCAAACTCTCCCTCTTCGCCGATGACATGATACTCTACATAGAAAACCCAAAAGCCTCCACCCCAAGATTGCTAGAACTCATACAGCAATTTGGTAGCGTGGCAGGATACAAAATCAATGCCCAGAAATCAATGGCATTTCTATACACTAACAATGAGACTGAAGAAAGAGAATTTAAGGAGTCAATCCCATTTACAATTGCACCCAAAAGCATAAGATACCTAGGAATAAACCTAACCAAAGAGGTAAAAGATCTATACCCTAAAAAGTATAGAACACTTCTGAAAGATATTGAGGAAGACACAAAGAGATGGAAAAATATTCCATGCTCATGGATTGGCAGAATTAATATTGTAAAAATGTCAAGGTTACCCAGGGCAATTTATACGTTTAATGCAATCCCTATCAAAATACCATGGACTTTCTTCAGAGAGTTAGAACAAATTATTTTAAGATTTGTGTGGAATTAGAAAAGACCCCGAATAGCCAGGGGAATTTTAAAAAAGAAAACCATAGCTGGGGGCATCACAATGCCAGATTTCAGGTTGTACTACAAAGCTGTGGTCATCAAGACAGTGTGGTACTGGCACAAAAACAGACACATAGATCAATGGAACAGAATAGAGAACCCAGAAGTGGACCATGAAATGTACGGTCATCTAATATTCGATAAAGGAGGAAAGACTATCCATTGGAAGAAAGACAGTCTCTTCAATAAATGGTGCTGGGAAAATTGGACATCCACATGCAGAAGAATGAAACTGGACCACTCTCTTTCACCATACACAAAGATAAACTCAAAATGAATGAGAGATCTAAATGTGAGACAAGATTCCATCAAAATCCTAGAGGAGAACACAGGCAACACCCTTTTTGAAGTTGGCCACAGTAATTTCTTGCAAGATACATCCACAAAGGCAAAAGAAACAAAAGCAAAAATGAACTATTGGGACTTCATCAAGATAAGAAGCTTTTGCACAGCAAAGGATACAGTCAACAAAACTAAAAGACAACCTACAGAATGGGAGAAGATATTTGCAAATGACATATCAGATAAAGGGCTAGTTTCCAAAATCTATAAAGAACTTATTAAACTCAACACCAAAGAAACAAACAATCCAATCATGAAATGGGCAAAAGACATGAAGAGAAACCTCACAGAGGAAGACATAAACATGGCCAACAAGCACATGAGAAAATGCTCTGCATCACTTGCCATCAGGGAAATACAAATCAAAACCACAATGAGATACCACCTCACACCAGTGAGAATGGGGAAAATTAACAAGGCAGGAAACAACAAATGTTGGAGAGGATGCGGAGAAAAGGGAACCCTCTTACACTGTTGGTGGGAATGTGAACTGGTGCAGCCACTCTGGAAAACTGTGTGGAGGTTCCTCAAAGAGTTAAAAATAGACCTGCCCTACGACCCAGCAATTGCACTGTTGGGGATTTACCCCAAAGATTCAGATGCAATGAAACGTTGGGACACCTGCACCCCGATGTTTCTATCAGCAATGGCCACAATAGCCAAACTGTGGAAGGAGCCTCGGTGTCCATCGAAAGATGAATGGATAAAGAAGATGTGGTTTATGTATACAATGGAATATTACTCAGCAATTAGAAACGACAAATACCCACCATTTGCTTCAACGTGGATGGAACTGGAGGGTATTATGCTGAGTGAAATAAGTCAATCGGAGAAGGACAAGCAGTGTATGTTCTCATTCATTTGGGGAATATGAATAATACTGAAAGGGAATATAAAGGAAGGGAGAAGAAATGTTGGGAAATATCAGGAAGGGAGACAGAGCATAAAGACTCCTAACTCGGGGAAACGAACTAGGGGTGGTGGAAGGGGAGGAGGGCGGGTGTTGGAGGGGAATGGGTGACGGGCACTGAGGTGGACACTTGATGGGATGAGCACTGGGTGTTTTTCTGTATGTTGGTAAATTGAACACCAATAAAAATTAATTTAAAAAAAATAATAATATTAACAAGCTGTGAACATGTATGTAATTAAGCAGTTGTTATAAAATCTCCACTCTGGGGGAAGTAGATTTAGAAAGATTTTTAATTTTGTTCTAAGTTTACTTAGCCTAATATATTCACACATATTTTAGAATACCTCCAAACTGTATTGTTTTTAAATATCATTTTATTCCATGGTGTCGGCACATTATATCCATCCTTTGTGTTTGTTAGCTTATCTTCCATTTTGTTAATTATTTATGCAAAGATCATGTAAATGTGTTTGAATTTAAATCTTCTCCCATTTAATTTGACTTGGCAATAATTAAAATTTGAAAGCAAACAGAAGTTGTTTATTTGGAAAATAAAAAGATTTAGAAAAATTTTTAAAGTTCTTTATTTTATAAGATAAGAAGACTCCTATTGTTCTTGACTAGTAACTGAGATATTTTTATGTTTCCTGCTGTTAAAGTTTTGAGCATAAATATTGTATTTTTTATTTTATTATATCTAACTGGGTAGCAATCTTAGACTCTGAAACACCTGAGTATTGTAAATTTGTGTGTGCATGTGTCTTTGTGCTTGATTACAAATACATATATCAGTATATCAATGTTTTATGCAATGGTATTTGGTTAATCATCTAAGTGTGGTGGCAAAAAAAATAGGGGGAGTTGGGGTTTCCTTCAGCTCCATAAAAACAATTTTATTTTATTTTTTAAATGATTTTATTTATTTGAGAGAAAGTGAACAGGGGAAGGAGCAGAGGGAGAGGGACAAGCAGACTCCATGCTTAGCATGGAGCCCCATGTGAGGCCTGATCCTGTGACCCTGAGATCATGACCTGAGCCAAAAACAAGAGTTGAATGCTTAACCAACTGAGCCACGCAGATGCCCCATAAAAAACAATTTTAAATAGTCAGAGAAAAGAGTCATCCTCCTTAAACACATCCTACTCCATCATATTGACACACATAGGGTCACATTACTTCATATGCCAAAAAGCAGGACACCTAAATAACCTACCTTCTATATAAAGAAAACAAAAATGGAGGGATCCTCATGTTTCACTTAGGAATTTTTGTCATTGCATTTTGTACTTCGTTATAGAACTAGTATATATGTGATTAAATACAAAGATTTGAGATCGTCCAGATTAGTGTTCTATTTTTGGTTCTGTCATTGAGCAAGCTTGGAAAATATAAAAATTGTTTCTGAATCTCATTTTGTTAATTGCAAAATCAGAGTAATAAAAAAAATCTCAAAAGTATTATTAATAATAAGTAAATAGTCCATAAAAATTTCTTGGCATTTACTAGGCACTTCACAAATGGCAATTAATTATTATCATTGATGAAGTCCTAAAGGTTTACTTAGTTTAAAAAGTCAAGATATAGAATAGTGAGTGTAAAAATGGATTTTTTTGAAATATGTGTCTATAAAAACATATTGTTGCTAATTATGTGTAGGATATCTGAAGGATATATAAACAATTGGGCAAGGACTTGGGTGATTAGTAAATGGAGTAGGGAGGAGAATTACTTTTCATTGTAGCATTTGATTTTTGTACAATTTTGTATTAGTCACCTGCATATAAACAACCCCAAAACCTAACAGCTTTAAATGATGATAATTTTTTTCTATTTCAGGTACTGGATTGGTTGAAATTCAATTAATCTAGATTGAGCTAAGCTGGACTTGAGTCTAAGCTACATATTGGGTTCAGGTATGTTTCACCTATTTCTTATCCTTGGATTAGCGGGTCATACAAAACATTTGTTGTCCATGATGATACCAGACCTAGAAAAATGAGTACTTTACCATGCATGTGTGTTTTCAGTTTTTGCTTATGTTACACCAGTTAATATTTCACTGGCCAAAGCATGTGATATGGCCAAGCCAAAATCTAGAGAAAAGAAATACAGTCCACTGACCATGGTCAAAACCAGTACTAGTGGAAAGAAGTATACTCCCACTTCCATGTAGGTGGTAAAAGGAATTGTTATAGCCTTAAAATTATCTCATTTACTATGTCTATGAATGGATTACCTATTTTAAATACGTATGTATATATACTCAGAAACAAGAAGAAAACAAAGCAAAAAATAGTAGAAAAAATGTGTGCCTTTAGTCCAACCACAGCAGAGAAATATCCCTAACGGTACAAGTTTCAGAATAAGCATTTGCTTACATAGTTTTTCCAGAGATGGCAAAAGCACTTCATTTGAAAAGCTCATCATATATGGAGATTATTTAAGTACCTAAGATGACCTAAGGAGGAAATTTTAAAAGAGGATGTTTTAACGTTGAAGACTGACTGATCTCTTACTCTAATCTTACATAGGCAATTTACTTTCAATAATACACAGTTACAGAATAATTTTTGTTATTATTTTTTAGCATATAATTTATTATTAAAATAGTTTCCAGCTTGTTTGTGTGTATATGTGTGGGGGGTGTTTATTTATTTTGTGTTGCTATGGTTGGACATTATTCTGCTGCTCAAATCTGCATTTTTTGCTCCTATTCTGTTTGCAGTCAAAAACAAAGCAAGGGGCAGCCCGGGTGACTCAGCAGTTTAGTGCCTGCCTTCGGCCCAGGGCATGATCCTGGAGTCTCAGTATCCAGTCCCACGTCAGGCTCCCTGCATGGAGCCTGCTTCTCCCTCTGCCTGTGTCTCTGCCTCTCCTCTCTCAATCTGTGTCTTTATGAATAAATAAATAAAATCTTTAAAAAACAAAACAAAGTGAGAACAATGGAGGCACCCTGCAGTTTTCAGGCAATTTTGTGTTATTTTTCTTCCACTGTGTTCTTATTAATCTTTATTAAGGATTAAGTAAATGCTAGATCTATTTCAAAGGTATCTTGATTTTCAGTATTTTAAAGCACATATATTAGATTTTTTTTAAAATCAGTTATTTGCATCAATGTCATTAAATATCATTACAGTGTTTTTAGCCTTAGAAATGTGTTTTTCCTGAAGGAGGTTTGAAAAAATTTTCTCCTGAAATCATGTTGGGCTATAGGAAGCTGTGTTGTCAGTCATGAATCTATCAGAAGATACAGGGAATTACTACGGTTGAAAGATATAGAATGGAACACACAAGATTAATCCTAGTTCTACTTTGGCCAAGTCATTTACGTAGGTTATCTTTATTGCATATTCATTTACTAAATAAAGATATAGGGCAGCCCAAGTGGCTCAGCAGTTTAGTGTTGCCTTTGGCCTAGGGCGTGATCCTAGAGACCTGGGATCGAGTCCCACGTCAGGCTCCCTGCATGGAGCCTGCTTCTCCCTCTGCCTATGTCTCTGCCTCTCTTTCTGTGTCTTTCATGAATAAATAAATAAAGTCTTTAAAATAAATAAAGATATAAAGTTTGCCATCTCCATCTTAACATTATGTAAAATTCTCAAAGAAGTATGTGGTACATCCGGAATGGAGTCCATACGGCCACCAGAAGTGTCTACTTTACTATATTAGATGACCCAAATTCATGGTGTTAAATACACAAGTGTAGGAGTTGAAAGAAACACCATTCTACAAATGATGTAGAGCAAATTTTTTGGCAAAACTTGGTGACCAAGTAAACTTCAGTAAATCTGTCAAAAGCATACATGGGAGAGAAAAAGGAACCATTATACCCATAGTATAGGTAAAATCATTCAAAATCAGCTTGATCGTAAAAACTTGATAAACTAAAAAAACAATTGGAGACTTTCGGGAGTTTGAATGCACTTGATTCAATTTTGCACACTATGTCTGCCTATCCCAGCATCAGTCACCAAGAAGAAGATAGTCATCTGCAAGTGAACAATTGAAAGAGGAATATGTCAAAAGATAATTGCATCAGAGATAAATAGGCAAGGAAGACTTTATTCAAAACTATTGTAAATAGAGAGATAGCCTGAATTCAACTCTATTGAAACAAAAGACGGGAGGTTAAATTTAAGCATTGATGTGATTTAGTGAATGAGTACTGAAGGATTTTAAGAGGGACACTGGTCAATGCAAAGCTATACTGTGTTTGCTAAGTAAGGTTAAGCTCCTACCCTCCCACAGCAAAGGGGGGATTTGGAGTGCAATCTTTCTTGATGATTACATTTTAAAAGGATGGCTCCTAGATCCTCGAGAAAGACATTTCTGGGTTTTACCAAATAAACCTAGCATGAGGCTGAGAAAATATTTACATCTTAAAGGGGCACAGGTAAAATTTTCAGTCGAAAGTTTTATCAAGTAAATGCTCTAAGAAAAGGGAGATCCAATGCCTGAAACCAGGAAGAAATATGTCAAAAGTTCAGGCAAGCTAAGAAGCACACTAAGGCTATCTTGATCAGATAATAGGATTTGTTCAATTAATATGGACATAATAGAAGAAAACAAGGAAAGTGATATAAGAGCTAAAGAGAAGAACAGACTCATTATCATGCGTAGTAAAATATAATAGGATAAAAGAGAACCAGTTCTTATCTTCAGGGAGTTTACTTACTAGTAGGAATATGATACACACACACTCACACACACTAATAACTTTACAGTAAGGCAAAATGGAATAAGGATTATTCTCAAAAGTGTTATAGAAGCCAAAGGGATAATGGCTTTCAGAATGATTTCATGAAGGTGGGTGGATAAAAAAATATGAAAATTAATTAGAATTTGGTGAAAAAACAGAGTATAGCATCCAAAAGAACTGATTTACTTCCCAGTAAAAATTT
>NW_024570787.1:0-33513 GCF_018345385.1 Vulpes lagopus | reverse complement strand
TAATTTATTCTTTTATAATAAAAAATGCTTTGTTATTCTAAGAAAATCTTACTCGGGAAGACGAATTTGTTCCTTGTAGTGAATGTAAACACTTGAGTATTGTTTTTTAAGTCCCATTTGACAGGGATGCCTGGGTGGCTCAGCGGTTCAGCTCCTACTTCAGGCCCAGGGTATGATCCTGGAGTACTGGGGTTGAACCCACATCAGGCTCCCTGCATGGAATCTGCTTCTTTCTCTCTCTCTGCCTCTCTCTCTCTCTCTCTCTCTCTCTCTCTCTCTCTCATGAATAAATAAATCTCATTTGACAACTTGTAACTTTAAATTGAAGTGTTGAGAACATTTACAATTAATGTGATTATGGATGTGGTTGGGTTTAAATCTACATTTTATTTTTACTTTTTTATAAATTATAAATTTACTTTTTACTGGTGTTCAATTTGCCAAAATATAGAATGACACCCAGCGCTCATCCCATCAAGTGCCCCCCTCAGTGCCCGTCACCCAGTCACCCCCACCCCCTGCCCACCTCCCCTTCCACAACCCCTAGTTCGTTTCCCAGAGTTAGGAGTCTCTCATATTCTCTCTCCCTCCCTGACATTTCCCACTCATTTTTTCTCCTTTCCCCTTTATTCCCTTTCACTATTTTTTATATTTTTTATATTCCCCAAATGAATGAGACCATATAATGTTTGTCCTTCTCCGATTGACTTATTTCACTCAGCATAATACCCTCCAGTTCCACCCACGTCGAAGCAAATGGTATTCGTCGTTTCTAATGGCTGAGTAATATTCCATTGTATACACAGACCACAGCTTCTTTATCCATCATCTTTCAATGGACACTGAGGCTCCTTCCACAGTTTGGCTATTGTGGACATTGCTGCTAGAAACACCGGGGTGCAGGTGTCCCGGCGTTTCACTGCTTCTGTATCTTTGGGGTAAATCCCCAGCAGTGCGATTCCTGGGTCGTAAGGCAGGTCTATTTTTTTTAACTCTTTGAGGAACCTCCACACAGTTTTCCAGAGTGGCTGCACCAGTTCACATTCCCAACAACAGTGTAAGAGGGTTCCCCTTTCTCCACTGGATTGAGCTTGGATGCACTAGTCTTGGGGGCCGGGACTTTCCACTTACCTCTCACAACACTTCAGTCACTTATTGATGGGACCTGGGACCGAGCTACACTCTCATTGAACAAGGACGTTTGCAATGTCTGTATTGAGTTCAGATACACATGAGGAGAATCCTGTCACTTCCATATGCTTTTCACACAACCTCTTCCGGCACCTAACATAAGGATGCTGGGACCTACGTATACAGGCAGTCAGGATGCAGGAGGGCCCTGCCCTGACCTCAGCTCGCCCAAGGAAGCATGCCTACAAGCCAGCTTTCAACTAGCTGCGTTCTTAGGGCAATGAGAACGTAGCAGTACTCTAAGCCAGGAGGTACCCAGAATACCACTCCACTGCAGCTGGAGACACCTTCCAGGTCTGCTTATTCCACTTGCGTCTCACAAGCCTCTGACAAACGGCTCTGGTGCAGATGTTGGAAACTCTTTCTGCAGGCAGTGTGCAACTGTGAGGGACTGAGGGTGAGCTCAACTCTCAGAAGTAAGTTGCTTTTGGACGAAGGCGTTCAGCTAGCTTCTCTCGTATGGCACTTAGGATGTAGCACCTGGCTCACACAGGAAATACTAGGAAATCGCTGGGTTGAGCTTGGATGCACTAGTCTTGTGGGCCGGGACGTTCCACTTACCTCTCACAACACTTCAGGCACGCATCGGGGCTAGGCCTGTTAGGAGCGCGGTGTACGTGCAGGCAGGATGTGGGAGGGACAGTCCATAAGCCCAACTCTCGGAAGTGTGTATTCTTTGCAGGCAGATGTCTGCTAGACACTTTGATGGGAGCTGGACCGAGCTACACTCTCATTGAACAAGGACGTTTGCAATGTCTGCATTGAGATCAGATACACTTGAGGAGAATCCTGTCACTTCCACATGCTTTTCACACAACCTCTTCCTGCGCCTAACATAAGGATGTTGGGACCTATGTCTACGGGCAGTCAGGATGCCGGAGGGTGTGCCCTGACCTCAGCTCGCACAAGGAAGCATGCCTAGAAGCCAGCTTTCAACTAGCTGCGTTCGTAGGGCACTGAGAATGCAGCAGTGTTCTAAGCCAGGAGGTACCCAGAATACCACTCCACTGCAGCTGGAGCCACACTCCAGGTCTGCTTTATTCCACTTGCGTCTCACAAGCCTCTGACACAGGGCTCTGGTGCAGATGTTCGAAACTCATTCTGCAGCCATTGTGGATCTGTGAGGGACTGAGGGTGAGCTCAGCTCTTCGAAGTAAGCTGCCTTTGGACTAGGCGTTCAGCTCGCTTCTCTCGTATGGAACTTAGGATTTAGCACCAGGCTAACCTAGGAATTACTAGGAAATCGCCCGATTGAGCTTGGAGGCACTAGTCTTGTGCGCCGGGACTTTCCACTTACCTCTCACAACACTTCAGTCACGCATCGAGCCTAGGCCTGTTAGGAGCGAGGTGTACCTGTGGGCAGGATGTGGGAGGGACAGGCCATAAGCTCAACTCTCAGGGGCATGTATGCCTGGGAGGCAGATGTCTGCTCCCCACTCATACAGGGGAGTTAGAACCTAGCTACACTCTAATTGAGCAAGGACGTTGGCAATCGCTGTATTCAACTCACATTCCCGTCAGTACAGGCCTGACGTTTCCACACGCATTTCTCACAACCTCTCCCTGCACCTGACATGAGGATGTTAGCAGCTCCATCCACAGGGATGCTCGAGGCGGGAGGGTCCTTCGTTGAGCTCAACTCTCAAACGGAAGCATGCCCCGAATGCAGCTTTCCACTAGCTGCGTTCTTATGGCCGTGAGAACGTAACAGCATTGAAAGTCAGGACGTTGCGTGAATACCGCTCTACCGCACCTAGTGACAGCACCATTGAGGCCTGCAGCTTGCCCCTTGCGTCCCATCAGCTTCTGACAAACATGTCTAGTGAGGATGTTCGTAACTCCATGTGCAGGCAGTGTGGATCTGGGAAGGACCACGTGTCAGCTCATCTCACAGAAGGAAGTTCCCCTGAGAGGGAGCTTGCAACTAGGTACTCAGGTTTGGAAGTTAGTATGTACCTCCCATCTGAGGGAGGAATTCGTCAGAATTCGGTGGATTGAGCTAATAGACACTTGTCTCTCACAAAACTTGCATCCGTTATCCAAACTATCCTTTGGCTTCGAAGTGTACAGGCGTTCAGCATGTGGGAGGTAGAATTCATGAGCTCAATCCAAAGGAGTTGCATGCCTTGGAGGCAGGTGTTTGCTAGGCGCAAAATCGACAAGCCAGTCACTTTGTTCTCTCTGCTCCTTTCCCGCGTAGAACGAAATACTGTGGAATCGAACTGTTCAGGCACTCAGGATGTGGGAGGGACAGGCTATAAGCTCAACTCTCAGAAGTGTGTATGCCTGGGAGGCAGTTGTTGTCTTCCCACTCCTACAGGGGAGATTGAAACTCGCTACACTTTAATTGAACAAGGACGTTGGCAATCGCTGTATTCAACTCACATACACGTGAGTACAGCCCTGTGCTTCCACATGCATTTCTCACAACCTCTCCCTGCTCCTAACATGAGGATGTTGGCAGCTACGTCCACAGGCAGGCATGATGCGGTGGGGTCCTACCTTGAACTCATATCTCAAAGGAAGCATGCCTCGATTGCTGCTTTCCACTAGCTGCGTTCTTACGGCCGTGAAAATGTAGCAGCAGTGTAAGGTGTATGCAGGCTGTGGATGCAGCTGTCCGGGAGGTGCGAAAGTGACAAGCAAGTCACTTGGTTCTCTCTCTGCTCCTGTTCTGCGTAGAACGAAATACTGTGGAAGCGAACCGTACAGGCAGTCAGGATGTGGGAGGGACAGGCCATAAGTTCAACTCTCAGAAATGTGAATGCCTTGCAGGTACATGTTTGCTTGCCACTCCTACAGGGGAGATAGAACCTAGCACGAGTCTCATTGAACAAGGCTGTTGGAAATCCCTGTATTGAATTCAGATTCACGTGAGTACAGGCCAGACACTTCCACATGCTTTTCACACAACCTCTTCCAGCACCTCACTTAAGGATGATAGGAGGTATGTCTACAGGTAGTCAGGATGTGGGCGGGTCCTGCCCTGAGCTCAGCTCTCACAAGGAAGCATCCCTAGAAGCCAGTTTTCAACTAGCTGTGATTTTATGACTGTGGTGTCCTTCTAACCTAACCTATACTTGGTCACTCCAGTCCCCAACTGGGCCTCAGCTGGTCTTGTGCCTCTGGTACTTTGTTTGGCCTCACCTGGACCTGTTAAATATGTTCCCACCTGAGCCTCAACTGCTCTTATGACTTTTGTCCCCACCTGTGTCTCACCCAGACCAGGTGACTGAGTTCCACCTGGACCTTACCTGGACTTGGTGAATCTGGTCCCCTCCTGGGTATCACCTGGACCTGGTGACTCTGGTCCTCACGTGCACCTCACCTGGACCTGATGACTCTTGTACTCACCTGGGCATCATCAGGATATGTTTAGTCTGTTTCCCAAGTGAGACTCTGGAACATTTAATTTGGTCCTCACCTGGGCTTCACCTGGACCTGGTGACTCTGGTTTCCACATGAACCACACCTGGACCTGGTGTCCCTGCTGTTCTTATAGCCTCTCCTGTGCCTGGTGACTCCAGTCCCCCTACCCCTGGGCCTCACCTGGATTTGGTGATTCTGGTCCTCAGGATGGTTTCACCTGGACCTGGTGACTGTGGTCCCCACCTTGGCCTTACCTGGACCTGCTGATTCTGGTTCCCACCTGGGCCTCACCTGTACCTGGTGATCTGGTTCTCACATGGACCACACCTAGACCTGGTGACCGTGCTGTCCTTCTAGACTCACCTTTAACTGGTAACTCTGGTGTCCACCTGGGCCTCCCCTGGACCTGGTGAATCTGGTCCCCACTTGGTCCTCAAGGACCTGGTGACTCTGGTCCTGAGGTGGGCATCATTGGAACATGGTTATTGTGTTCCCCACCTGGGACTCACCTCGACCTGGTAACTCTGGTCCTTACCTGGGCCCCACCTGGACCTGGTGATTCTGGTCTGCACCTGAGACTACCCTGGATCTGGTGACTCTGATCCCCATCTGGGCCTCACCTGGCCCTGTTAACTCTGGTCCTCAACTGGGCATAATTGGGTCCTGGTTACTGTGTTCCACAACTGAGCCTCACCTGGACCAGGTGACTCTGGTCCCCCTCTGGGTCTCACCCTGACCTGGTGACTGTGAACCCCACTTTGGCCTGATTTGGACCTTCTGACTCTGGTTGCCACCTGCGCCTCACCTCGAAATGTTGACTCTGGTTCTTTCAAGGGCCTCCCCTATACCTGGTGATTCTGGTCCCCACCTGGGCCTCACGTGTGCCTGGTGAGTCTGGTCCTCACCTGGGCCTCATCTGGACCTGGTGACTCTGGTCCCCACCTGGACCTCTCCTGGACCTGGTGACTCTCTTTCCAACATGGACCTCACCTGGATCTGGTGACTCTGGTCCTCAGTTTGGCACACCTGGACCTGGTGACTCTCGTCCCCACTTTGACCTAACTCAGACCTGGTGAATCTCGTCCCCACCTAGGCCTCACCTAGACCTGGTGACTCTTGTCCCCAGCTATGCCTCAATTCGACCTGATGATTCTGGTCCTCACGTGGGCCTCACATGGACCTGGGACTCAGCTGGATATAGTGGCTCTGATTCCCACATGGGGCGCACCTGATACTGGTGACTGTGGTCTCCTTCTATGCCTCACCAGGACCTGGTGATTCTGATCCCCATTGGGCCTTGCATGGCTCTAATGACTCTGGTCCTCACGTAGGCATCATTGGGACCTGGATACTCTATTCCACACCTGGGCCTCACTTTGACCGGGGACCTCTGGTCCCACTCTGGGCCTCAAACTAAACTGGTTACTCTGGTCCCCCTCTGGACCTCACCCTTACCTTTTGACTCTGGTTCCCCCCGCCCCCCCGGGCTTCACTTGGACCTGGTGAATCTGGTCTTTACCTGTTCCTCACCTGGACCTTGTGACTGTGGTCCCCACCTGGGTCTCACCTGGACTTGGTGAATCTTGTTGCCACCTGGGCCTTACCTGGACCTTGTGACTGTGGTCCCCACCTGGGTCTCACCTGGATCTGGTGGCTCTGGTTCCCATATGGGGCTTTCCTGGACCTGGTTCCTGTGGTCTCCTTCTGGCCTCACCTGGAACAAAATGACTCTCATGGGTAAATAAGTAAAATCTTAAAAACAAAAACAAGAGAAAGGACAAAGGCATACGATCCTCTCAAGAGTTGCAGAAAAAGCATTTGACAAAATACAACATAAAAAGCATAGTGGGTAGTAAAAGGGAATATAAGGGAATGGAGAAGAAATGTGTGGGAAATATCAGAAAGGGAAACAGAACATAAAGACTCCTAACTCTGGGAAATGAACTAGGGGTGGTGGAAGGGGAGGACGGCGGGGGGTGGGGGTGAATGGGTGACGGGCACTGAGCGGGGCACTTGACGGGATGAGCACTGGGTGTTATTCTGTATGTTGGCAAAGTGAACACCAATAAAAAATAAATTTATTATTTTAAAAAAAAGGATAGTGGGTTTTTTATTTTTTTATTTTTTTTTCAGCATAGTGGGTTTTGAGGAAACGTATATCAACAGAATAAAGGCCGTGTAGGAAGGCCCGTAGCTGACATCATCCTCAAGGGTGAAAACTTGAAATCGTCTCCCCTAAGAGCAGGAACAAGCCAAGGAAGTCCCCTCTCAGCACTGGAAGTCCTATCGTAGTCAACAGACAGGAAACAGAAAAGGTTCCACACCTGGAAGGGGGACATCACACTGTCCCTATTTGCTGAAGATGTGGTATTAGAAACAGGAAACCCGACAGACTCCACCAAAAACTGTTAGAACTAATGAGTGAATTCCTTAACGTTGTGGGACACAAAATGAACAGAGATCAGTAGCCTTGCTGTGTCCCGACAATGAGCACTCAGGAAGGAAATTCAGGACATGACTCCCTTATCAGGAGCATCCAAAAAACAAAATAATTAGACTGAACCAAGGGACTGCAAGACTTGTACACTGAAAATTACAAGACTTTGGGAGGACATCCTGGGCTCGTGGGGTCAGAGCCTTCATCTTGTTAAAATGTCCACAGTTCCAGAAGCCACCCGCAGTTCCAATGTCATTCCTATCAAAATCATGGTGGCCATTTGCTTCAACGTGGATGGAACTGGAGGGTATTATGCTGAGTGAGATAAGTCAATCGGAGAAGGACAAACAGTGTATGTTCTCATTCATTTGGGGAATATGAATAATAGTGAAAGGGAATATAAAGGAAGGGAAAAGAAATGTTGGGAAATATCAGGAAGGGAGACAGAACATAAAGACTCCTAACTCGGGGAAACGAACTAGGGGTGGTGGAAGGGGAGGAGGGCGGGTGTTGGAGGGGAATGGGTGACGGGCACTGAGGTGGACACTTGACGGGATGAGCACTGGGTGTTTTTCTGTATGTTGGTAAATTAAACACCAATAAAAGTTAATTAAAAAAAAAAAACAAAACAAAATCATGGTGGCCGATTTTAGAAATAGAAAAAGCACTCCTAACATTTGTCCGCCCCCACAAATGACCCTGGACAGCAAATCAGTGTTGGAGAAGCAGGACAGAGCTGGACGCAGCACTTTCTTATTTCAAACGATGTCACAGAGACACAGGATAAAGCAGTGTGGTTCTCGGGCCCCTGGCTGGCTCCGTTGGTTAAGCATCTGACTCTTGACCTCACCCCTGGTCTTGATCTTGGGGTCATAAGTACTAGGCCTGTGCTGGGCTGTGGACGAGGCATGGAGCCTACTTAAACAAACCAAACCCACAGGGGTGTGGTTCTGGCATTGCTGAAGGAGCAGAATAGAGAGCCTGGAAGAAAATGCACTCTGATACAGTCAACTGATTTTTTAAACTTAATTTAATTTAAACCCAATTAATTAACAGTATAGTGTATTATACTTTCAGAGATAGACTTCAGGGATTCACCAGTTGGAGATAACACCAGTGCTCATGACATCACATGCCCTCCTTCATGCCCGTCTACCAGTTACCCTGTCCCTCCCCTCCAGCGACCCTCAGTTTGTTTCCTGTGATTGAGTCTCTTTTTCCTCCATCTCTGTTTTCATCTTATTTGTTTTTCCTTCCCTTCACAGATGTCCATCTGCTTTGCTTCTTTAATTTCACCTATGAATGACACCATACGGTCATTTTCTTTCCTTACTGATTTCACTTAACATGATCCCTCTAGTTCTATCCACGTCATTGCAAATGGCAAGATTTCCTTCTCTTTGATAGCTGAGTAACATTCCTATCATCTATCTATCTATCATCTATTACCATTATCTATCTCCCATCCTCTTTATCCATCATCTGTCTGAAGGCACCGAGGCTCCTCTCACAGTGTGGCTACTGTGGACCCGCCTGCTGTGGACATTGGGGTGCAGTTGTCCCGGAGTCTCACTGCATCTGTATCTTCGGAGTGAGCTCCAGGCCGAGCACCTGCTGGTCGCAGGGCGGCTCTATTTGTAACTTCCAGAGGAGCCTCCACACTGTTTCCAGGGTGGCTGCACCAGCCCGCGGTCCTGCCCACAGTGGAAGACGGTTGAGTGAGTTTTGTAGGACGTGGTAAAAGTCTGGTCCACATTTCATTTTGCGTCCTGTGGGCTCCAATTCATCGTCCTTAAGTATTTCTGAGAAAGCCGGGTGTTGGGCTCCGTTTCAGTGAGACGTTTCCGAAGCTCACAGGCCTCAGCTGGAGCCTGGAAGGAGGCAGGTGTGGCCCCGGGCGCAGGGACACCGCCTCCTGCACGGCCTCTTGCAGTGCCTAAGCATCCCGCAGGGGGCGCCCGACCCCAGACGCCGCCCAAGGATCGCGCATGCGCAGTAAGCCTCGTCCGCTTGCACTAACAGGAGCCAGCCTGTGCTGGGGAGGCCTGAGGAGGAGGTGGGGTCGCGTCCACGCTGATGAGCCGCAGCCTCCTCAGGACCCGCAGTGAGGCTTCAGGAGGACATTGGGCCACGTTCACGCTGTCAGGAGCCCCGGTCTCCTCAGGACCCGCGGTGAGGCTTCAGGAAGATGTGGGCCAACATCCACGCAGACAGGAGCCCCTGGGCCACCTCAGGAACCGCGGGGAGGCTTCAGGAAGATGTGGTGCCGCGTCCACTCTGGCAGGAGCTCCCAGGCCCCTCAGGACATAAGTTGAGGCTTCTGGAACCTGGGGGCCACATCCACGGTGACAGGAACCCCGGATTCCTCAGAACACAGGGTGACGTTTTGGGAGGACGTGGGGCCACATCCACACAACCAGACGCCGACTTCCTCAGGACCCCCGGTGTAGACTTCGGGAAAATGGGAATGCGTCCATGCGGACAGAAGACCCCCAGCCTTGTCAGGGCCTGCGGTGAGGCCTAAGAAAGATTTGGGTGCCGCATCCACACTGACAGGAGTCTCCGACCTCCTCAGGACCCACTGTGAAGGTTTGGGAAGATTTGGGGCCACGTCCATGCTGACAGGAGCCCCCAGCCTCCTCAGGTCTTATGGTGAGGCTTGAGGAAAATGTGGGGCCACGTCAACACTGACAGGACCCCCGTCCTCCTCAGGACCTGCACTTTGGCTTTGGGACATATGTGGCTGCGTCTATGCTGAAAGGAGTCTACAGCCTCCTCAGGACCCGCGGTGAGTTTCCGGGGGGACGTGGGGCCATGTCCAGGCTGACAGGAGCCTCCGGCCTCCTGAGGACCCTCTGTGAGGCTTCCAGAGGATGTGAGACCTAGTCCACAGTGACAGGAGACCCGGCGTCCTCAGGACCCCACTGACTATGACTCAGGAACACGTGGGGCCGCGTCTGCACTCACAGGAGCCCGGCTTCCTCAGGACCCCCTAGAGGACTCTGGAGGCGCCGTTGGGGGCCACGTCCACATCAGAAGGGACTCCTCAGAACCACAGGGTAAGTGAATGGGTAGAATGAATGGTAGGGTCAGGGGAGGGTAGACAGTTGGTGGTTAGGCTTAGGTTAGATGTTAGGGGTTAGTGTTTATGCTTATGGTTACGGATTAGAGGTTAGGGTGAGGGATAATTGTAAGGGTCAGTGGTTAGGAGTTAGGATGGGGGTTAGGGATTAGGCATAGTGGTTAGGGTTAGGGACAGGGTTTAGAGTTAGGGTTAGGGTTTAGGCTTTAGGGATTAGGGCAGGAGGTTAGGAGTTGGGGTTAGGGTTATGCTTAGAGTTAGGGTTGGGCTTAGGTTTGCAGTTAGGGTTAGGGGTTAGGGTGTGAGTTAAGGTTGGGGTTAAGGTTAGGGGTTAGGGTTAAAGTTAGGGCTAGGTTTAGGGTTAGGGCAAGGGTTCGGATTAGGATAGGGGTTTGGGGTAGTGTTAGGGTTAGTGTTTAGTTAGGGGTTATGGTTGGGGTTAGCTCAGAGTCAGGGTCAGGGTACAGTTTTGGAAAAGGGTAAGAGATAGGGTTAGGGAGTTGGTTTTTTTTTAATGTATGTACCTGATATATTTCTTATTTTTACTTTCATGGTACTTTAATTGTGTTTCCTATTTTGGGATTTAGAATCTTTTAACAAGCAGGTGAAATAATCTGGTGGGGTTTTTTTTGGGAGGGCAGTTGTTATTGTTTTCTTGGTTTTTCTTTTTCTTCCTTTTCTGGAAAAAATAATGAGATAAAAAATTAAAAGAAAGCAATTAATAAAAAAGAATCAAAGTAAATAAATGAAAATAAAGCCCAAAGTACAAAGGAAGCTAGACCCTACTTTCCAGGCAGAGCTGAAGCTCTGCAGCTTCCGTGGTCCGACCACTTGGTGTCAGCGAGTGGTCTGTGCGGGGTCTGGGGATGGGCCATGGGGCTGATTGTCAGCTGCGCATGTGCCTGGGAGATGCACCTGTGGAGTCAGAGGCGGCGTGGGCGTCAGCGCCTCTGGCCTCCAGCGGGCGGCGCTGTGCTGCTATCTGATACTCAGCGCTGGAGGGCGTGATGCGGGTTAGTCCTCTGGCTCTGGGGCTGAGCATCCCACCCCCCAGTCAGCAGAAGAGCCCCCAAGCCCCCGGGTCTCCGCCGCTTCTCTCAGAACCCTGCCTTCACTCTGCCTGCGTCCGAGCTTCTTTTGGTTTTGTTTTTTATCTCAGACTGTTGTGCCCAAGATTGTGAATCCAAGAAACCACCCAGAAGCCGACACTGATGCAAACACAGGAGGGTTTATTTACAAGCTCGAGCTTGTGTCCAAGTATACCCGACACAGCGGAGCAGAGACTTGGACCCCGAGGTGGGTTTTAGCTTAGTTTTAGGGGTGGTCTGGGGGACCTCCAGAAGGGCTTGAGCAATTCCTCAAGTTCTGTTTACATTTTGCAATGGGGCCTTCAAGGGCATTGAGCTCTTTTCTCATTCTAATAGAGGCTTCCTGCCCTTGACCTGGGCTCACTTCTTATGCTAATGTGGGGCTCTCTAGGACATTAAGCTGTAAACTTTTGTTTTTTTGCTGTGACTGAAGTAATGTAAATTTCAGCTCTTCTTCCCAGGGGCCTGGGATGACTGGACGTGTGCTACTTAAAGTGGAATGGCCTTAATTTTCTCGGCCTCTGGGCGTCCCGTCCCATCCTATGTAGCTCCTTCCTCCTTCCCCGGAGCTCCTAAGAGAGCAATTGCAAATGACCTCAGCTTGGCAGCATGTGTTGGGGGACAGGCCCAGGGATTTGGGATCAGGAAGACCTGGATTGTGGGCTTCCCGGCTGTTCAGCGGGATTGGATGCTGCAGACTCTTATTCCCTAAGGCTATCTTGACCACTGACTTTGTATATAGAAAAGCTCTCCTTTGTCTTTAAAAGATGAAGAGCGAGTCAAAGCGTTTTTTCTCTGCCCATCTGATTGCTCAGATTCCAATCTGAGACATATTTCCTGTTAATCAGGATAATTTACTATCCGTAGTAGTATGGTTAAAATATTCTGACACAAGTAATTCAGAGGTATGAGGGTTTCTCATCTCTTTCTTCACAGCTCAGTCACTCATCAGGAAATGCATCTTTATGGATTTGGAAAGAACCGAGAGACATTATTACCAATGGTCATATTATTATGTGAAGGATTCTTCCCTGAGATCCCAAGAAGGCAATTTTTCCTCGGGCTTGAGGAGGCCTCTTGGAGTGAGGTTAGAATCAGAAATTGTGTGTTTGGGTTTCAGATAATGGAACTGGTTAGCTAAGTAAACACGGACAGGCACTTAGGTTCTTTTTGAATTTCAATTGCCTTAAAAGCTATAGAATAATTTCTAAACACCTCATTGGACTGTTGTAGGATTTCTTTATTGCTAATATAAGTTAACATTCATATGGCACATATTATGTGCCAAGAATTGTGTCATGCTTCACATAAAAGAACTCCTGGGATCCTCCAACAACCCTATGGGCAGGTACTGTTATCTTGATGGGCCAACTAAAGGATAGGAAGAAAACATCTTGACCAAGGTCAAACAGCTAGTTAAGTGGATTCGAACTCAGGAAGCCTGACTCCAGGCTGTTATGGCCACCAGAAAATGTTTATTAAGTACTTCCTAACGTCCTAGGTAATGTACGAATAAAGTCCAACTCTTTACTCATTAGAGCTCTATGGCACAGGCATTATTACTGTCACAGTTTTGCAGAAAAAGAAGAAGGTTCAGAGCCTAAGCTCAAGGGACTTGCCCAGAGCCCTACAATTCAGAGGCAGAAACCTTCCTTTTCCTCATAATATTCTCCTTCCACCACTTACCTTCTCCTTTCTCTATGTCTTAATATAAATGTTGCTTCTGGTTATCTTCTCTGAGGCCCCAGTTAGACTAAGCCTTCTTATATATGTACTTGTAGTAAGCTGTATATTTACCTTTATATTGGCTACTATAATCTTGTCTAGTTGTCTTTCTGACACTTTTTGGTTAGTATCAGTCTCTCCCACCAGCATGGCCTGGAGGGAGATAGGCACTGCATCTATGTCTGGTTAACTTGGTATTCCTAGCACCTTGCACATAGTAGGTATGCACCAAATACTTAATAAATTACTGGATCCCTAACCTTCTTGAGTTGATGTTGATAAACATTAGAACATGAAATGGACCAAGATAAGAATGAAATTGCTGAATGAAATGATAAAAAGCAATTTTATCCATTCACTCATTCAGTATTTTATCAGGGGCCTACTGTGTGCCATATCTGAGCGAAGGAAAACGATACGTGATTCCATTAGGGTATTATAATAGCAACTTAAAAATTGGCCTTCTAAGGCATTTGCTATAGTTGAAAGCTCTAACTAAAAGGCTCAGTGGTTAGGAAGGAACTGAATAAAATCAAAATAAAGTATTATCTGGGCAGGAATTTCCCAGTAAATCTGGTTTAATAAAAATTTCACACGAATCATTTTTTAACTGACACTGAAGCACTGTGAACTCTTTGGAAGACAAATGTCAAGGAAATAAATGTTAGGCATTGCTAATTTTAAATGCACTTGCAATATGGTGTCTAATATAAAAGAAGTATTTTTATCTGATTTTTGCTATTTATTATCCTTTCCTGCTTTTCAGGTTGAGGAGGCATTATACGTGTTTCTAAGTGTTTTTCTTTCCTTCTGATATAAAATTCTTACTTTGTTCCCATCGAAGGAACTGTTTAAGAATAAGGCAAAAATTAATTAAACTATTCTTAAAGTGTCTTCACACTTGGAGCCTGATTCATTTAAGTCAATTTTCAAAATAAATCTTATTTATTAGAAAAAAACCCCAAAGATTTACAGGGAAATTGAGAAGACAGTACAGAGAATTCTCATGCCCTCGCACTCGATGTCTCCAATTATCGATATCTTATATTAGTACGGTACAAATATTAGCTAATGAATCAATATTAAAATATTTGCATTAACCAAAGACCATACATACTTTATTCAGATTTCCTTAGTTTTTGCTAAGTTCCCATCCCTCACATCACATTACAGTTATCCTCATGTTTTCTTAGGCTTCTCTGGATTGTGACAGTTTTTCAGCCTTTCCTTGTTGTTGTTGAACACCTTGAGAAGTAGGGTATTTTGTAAAATCTCCCTCAGTTGGGACATGTCTGTCGTTTATCTCATGATCTGTGATTGTGGATTATATACAGAGATATACTGCCATCTTTATTATATCATATAAAGGATAGATACTATCAACATAATTTATCAGTCTTGGTATCTATCTGATCATCTTGCTGAGGTAGTGTTTGTCAGCTTTCTCCATAGTAAAGTGATTATTATTATTATTATTTATTTTAACTTTTTCATAACATATTTTGTAGAAGGAAGTTACTATGTGTATTCCACACATAAGAGTGGATGAGCTATGCTCATCCACTTGAGGGTGGAATGTCTGCACAAATTGTTTGAAATTCTTCTACATGGGAGATTTCTCTTTCTTCTGTGTTTGTTTGTTTGTTTCCTTTTCACAGATGTTATTTATTTATTTGAAAGAGAGAGGAGAGAAAAGCATGAGCGAGAGGGGCAGAGGGAGAGGGAGGAGCAGGTTCCCTGCTGAACAGGGAGCCTGCCTTGAGACCTGGATCATGATCTGAGCCTAAGGCAGAAGCTTAACTGACTGAGCCACCCAGGTGGCCCTCTTTCTTTCTTTTACAATTTTTAATATTAGTATAGATTCGTGGATATTTATTTTATGCTTTGGGTTATAATCCAACACTACTTATTTTGTTGCTTATATTGTCTCTTCTCTGGCCACGGGAGCTCTTTCATTTGACACCTGTGTGCCTTTAACATATTTCCATGAGTATGGAGTCTCTTGTCTGTTCCTAAATTTTTGAAAGACAAACTTTATGTAAATATCATTTTTGACTGGCACTTTGTTTCTGTCCCCATCCCTATCTTTGCCTCCTTCCCTCTCTCTTCACTGTTTCATTTCTTTATTTATTATGATCTGAAAATAGGAAAGGACATGGGATTTCAAATTTTGCTATTTTAAGGTAAATCACTTCTCCTTGGTGCCTAGCCAGTGGTTCTCAAATGTTAGTGTGCAAGAGAATAACCTGGAGAGCTTGTTAATATGGCCAGCCAACATTTTAATTTTTTTTAGGTTAAAGGAAGGGGCAGGTTAGGATTCTACATGTTAACCGGTACCCTCAGAAAATAATAATGGAGTTCTTTGAGGGCTTTGCTTTGCTTTGAAAAGCAGTGAGCATGAGGGCAGATGGCTGTTCTGACACACATATTTATTATTTCTAGTGCCTTGGACCCATATACCCACCGCTTGTGATAGAAAGGGATATAGATTTGGGGATTTTCTATCGCCATAGGAGAGAACCCTAAAATACTCAGGATCTATGCTCAGAGTTAGTTTTATACTTTAGAATTTGAGTATATATAAGATCCCCCCGTCTTTTTGTGCTCAGTATAGAGTGTTTAGGACCCCACAGCAGCATTTCAGGTCTGAGAGGGAACTGAGGAATCATCAGCTCTGGTCCTCTCCTCTGAGGCACAGGAAAGAAACTGAGAGTTCTGGAGGATTGGATTGTCCAAGTTCACACGCTTATTGGTGGTAGAGCTAGGTCTGAAGAAGGTCTTCCTAGAGATTGTTGCATCAAGACAGACACCATTGAACATAACTAGTTTAGATAGGAATTTGTGAAATAGACAATTTTGGGTTACTCTTTCTGCTTTTATACTTTCATATATAAAGGTACGACTGCATCTAGGTTTCAGGATTACCCCTTCTGTTAGTTATAAGAGTAGATGATGTAAATATCAGTGTTTGCCATTTGAAATTCTCTGTTTAACTATTTTTAAATTGAGTTTTAAAAATATTAAACCTGGCACTTAGTTCTCGGCTTGGACAAACTTAATCTGAGTAAGGTTGGCTTCTCTGAAAATATAGGCAATTAGATATAGAAGCATGAAGACTTGGAAAGTGAAAGGGTAGGCAAGGTCTCATGGCTGAGGTTTTTTTCGGGGAATACCTTTGTTTAATTAATTCATCAGGCAGTATTCTGATGGCGCACATGGAGACCTAATTCGAATCCCTTTTAGGGTGCTTCATGAAATGTAACTATCTGGCAGAAGAAAGACTACTTTGGTTGAATGTTTTATTGAGCTAAAGTGACTCTAATTCTAGATGAGCCTGAAGCTGTGACGTTAACGTGTTGTGGTCGTTTAAAGAACTCTGGACCAGAATTGAGTCTTGGCTTTGCGCCTTGCCACCCGTGTGAATTACTGAGCAGTGTGCATTACTTCTCATGTCTTCTCGGTTTCCTTATCTGTTAGTTGAGGGGATCGGTTTCCATACCGTTCATTAACTCTTTTTTTTGTTGTTGTTGTTTTTTTGTTTTTGTTTTTGTTTTTTTTAATTTTTCTTTATTTATGATAGTCACAGAGAGAGAGAGAGAGAGAGGCAGAGACATAGGCAGAGGGAGAAGCAGGCTCCATGCACCGGGAGCCCGATGTGGGATTCGATCCTGGGTCTCCAGGATCGCGCCCTGGGCCAAAGGCAGGCGCCAAACCGCTGCGCCACCCAGGGATCCCTAACTCTTTGTTTTTAATGACAGTCACAGATTTGTCATTATTGGACCATCACTAATAAATATCACAAAAAGTGAATTCATTTCTCTTTCTCCCTCTCCCTCGTTTTTTGCATTTTTCCATTCTGGAACTTTGATTTGCTTTTTAGAATACTTATTTATTTGAACTGGGAAGGAGTTGCAGGTCATTTTCCATTCACATTCGTAACTTTTTATGATCTAATGAAGGTCATTTCATAAATGAATTGCTGAGGACGGCTGAGCCGTCCAGTACCCTTTTTTAATTTAAATTTAAATTAAAAAAAATTTTAATTTAAATTCAATTTGTCAACATGTAGTATAATACCCAGTGTTCGTCACATCACTTGCCCTCCTTAATGTCCTTCCCCCAGTTACACTATCCTCCCACCCACCTCCCCTTCCGCAATCCTTTCCCGAGTTAGGAGTCTCTCATAGTACAATATCCCACCTCCCCGTCCCTATCCTTTCGAGAGTTAGGAGTCTCTCATAGTTTATCTTCTGTGAGACCCAGGAAATTTAACAAAAATCCCCTACCCTGGACAAGGAGAGCAGTACTGATTCCATTTTGTGCTACACCTGCCACCTGCTGTGTGACCCCCACGTAACCAGCTTATTGCTTAAGGCACTGCCCCACCCTAGTCAAGCCGCTGGCACACCCTATCGGAAATCAGCTCATAACCATGTAACCCTGCGTTGTGCCCACCAAAACTGTGCACCAATTCCGAGCAAAGTAATAGGCCAGCTCAAATGGATACTATAGGGGTAAGATGTAATTCAATCGGCCACTTGTGTGTGGACCGACATGACTGTGCAACATTCTGCATATCCCATGGGCCACGCCCGTATAAAGCAGTATCGCCTCTTAGCACGGTCCAAGTCCCGCGTCGCAGTGTCGGGTACCTTGGACTCACTCGAGCTTGTAAATAAACCCTCGTTGTTTGCATCGTGTCGCTCCTCGTGTTTCTCAATTAGCAATCTTGGAAAAACACTCCTACTAAATTTCTCCACTCAGTTTCCTCCCCTCCCTTAGACCTTTAACTGTTCTAAAAATTCAAAACAAAAGAGTGAAAACCGTATGATAATTCTTTCTCCACGTGCTTATTTTATTCAGCATAATACCCTCCAGTTCCATGTCCATGAAAATGGTAGGTATTCATCCTTGCAGATGGCTAAATAATAATACATTGTATATATAGACCACATCTTCTTTTTTTTTAATTTTTTATAATTTAAAAAAAATTTTATTTATGATAGTCACACACACACACACAGAGAGAGGCAGAGACATAGGCAGAGGGAGAAGCAGGCTCCATGCACCGGGAGCCCGACGTGGGATTCGATCCCGGGTCTCCAGGATCCTGCCCTGGGCCAAAGGCAGGCGCCAAACCGCTGCGCCACCCAGGGATCCCCAGACCACATCTTCTTTATCCATTCGTCTGTTGCAGGATATCAAGGCTCATTCCACAGTTTGGCTATTAACATTGCCGTTGTGAACATTGGGGTGCAAGTGTCCAGTCATTGCACTACATCTGTGTCTTTGGGGTAAATACCCAGCAGTGCAATTGGTGGGTTATAGTATAGCTCCATATCCAGCTTTTTGAGGAACCTCCACACTGTTTTCTGAGTGGCTGCTCCAGTTCACATTCCCTCCAACAATGCAAGAGTGTTCCACTTTCTCCACATCCTCTCCCACATTTGTCGTTTCCCGTCTTGTTAATTTCCCCCATTCTCACTGGTGTGAGGTGGTATCTCATTGTGGTTTTGATTTCTATCTCCCTGATGAAAAGTGACGTGGAGCAGATTTTCATGTGCTTGCTTGCTCGCTCTGTGTAGGTCTTCCTTGGAGAAATGGCTGGCACCTTTAAGTTGGAGAAGAGATGGCATCTCAAGGGGTGTTATTTCCTGTCATGGCCACATACCAGAAGGCTCTTGAGTATGTGTGTGTGCGTTTGCCTGTGCCTGTGAGGAGAGGTCGTTGGATAGAATTTGAAAGCAGATCCTCTGCATATTTATAGGTCTATATCTATTTCTCTCTCTTTCTGCACACATCTATTTCTAACCATTTTGTCTCTATCTCTATAGGGAGATCTATATATGGACGTATAGAGATTAGATATAGAAATATTTATTTTGCATATTTAAATATAAATCTATAGTTCTGTTTATAGATAATAATTATTATATTATCAGTAATACATTGAATAATAAATATATTAAGTGGAAACATAGATTTCTGTTTATATGTTTGTTTATATCAACATCTATTCATGTTCCTGGGATCGATCTATCAGTAGATCTATCACTCTATCATCTACCTAGCTAGCTAGCTATATATCCCAGGAAGAGAAAAACCCAGATCGAACAGATGGGAATGTCCCCCTCCGGAATGTGTCATGCAAGAAGATAGGCAAAAATCTTCTGTACTTTCCTGATGTGCCGATGCCATTAACTCAGAGATGTACCTGTGATGTACTGTGGGCCAGGCGCCAGTGGTCAAGAGAGAGTCCTTGAGACATTTTCCATGCAAAAAGGTGTTTTTATTAAAGTATGGGGACAGGACCCCTGGGCCTGAAGAGCTTCATCAGGATCATGAGGAGCCTTGGTTATAAACTTTAAAGTTGCCATGTGGGGTGGGGACTCTAGAGATAAAAGAAGTTTCCAAAAGGATTTTCACAGGTGAAAGATTTACAGGATCCTGGAGGTCTGGCTATCAGCAAACAAATGTTGCTTTTGGCCTCTAGCAAAGCATTAACATTCAGGCAGCTGTGAATTCTTTGAAGAATGTCCCACTCTGTGGGTTTCAAGTATTTGTTTATGGACTGCAATTTTGTTAGGAAATGTAATGGTAGGGATGCCTGGGTGGCTCAGTGGTTGAGCATCTGCCTTTGGCTCAGGGCATGATCCTGGGGTCCTAGGATGGGGTCCCACATTGGGCTACCCGCAGGGAGCCTGCTTCTCCCTGTCTCTGTCTCTGCCCCTCTTTCTCTCTCTCTCTCTCTCTCTCTCTCTCTCTCTCTCTCTCTCTCTCTCTGTGTGTCTCTCATGAGTAAATAAACAAAATCTTTTTTTTTTTTTTAAAAGCAGATGTAATTTTAATCTATATTTCTTTGGCCTTAGTTCCCCCTATCACCTGGGTCTTCTCTCCCTCTCTCCCTCCCTGCATCTCTTGGTTCGTTGGCCTTTGGTGGTGAAGAATCCAAAGGATATGAGGCAGGAGGAGAGTGAGATGGGATTAAGCCAATGAAGTAATTTCCCAGGGAGCTTGGGTAAGAGAAGTGCAGCAGGCGGAATGAAGTGAGAAAGTCAGGTTCTTGTCTCACGGAGTCGAAGAATGAATCTGGTGGACAAAGAAGAGTAAGTAAAGCGACAGGAGTTTATTAAGCAAGGATACCGAGAAAGCTCTCAGGAGTGGGAGGGGCCCAGGCTGGGTTGCCCACATGGGCCTCCACTGACAGTTTTTCATTTAGAACTGATCAGGGAGCTTGTGGCCTTCTCATTCTTGGGATGTCTTGGTTTGAGTAAGGACAGGTGATAAAATCTTTAACGGTTTACTTCTTTTTAGAGTCTGGTTATTCTTTGTTGGGCACAGAGGACTGTCCTAAAAAAGACCCTCTCTACCCATACCTGGGACAGGGTGGTCTCGTTTGTTTCTTTATTTCTGGTTTCCTTACATCTCAGCATCCTTAGGATCTTTGTGAGCCTGAATCTGTAGCCCCCTACCTATTTCTCCCTACCTAGACTCTCCTGTCCCTCAGTCAAGAACGGGAGAGATGTGGCTCTGACAAAAGGTGCACTAAGAAACATTGTCACAGTTTCAATATGCCCTCCCCACGATTTGTGAGACCCAATTACTTCCAAACTCCTTTTTCCTCCTTTTTGTTTTGGATGGCAATGCTGCTCTGTGACTGACCTACACAATCAATGACTCGGTAACAGTTCAACTCTGTGGAGAGAACCCAAGGGTCTGCTGGGGAAGTATGAAGGAGAACTGTGGACTTGCTTGTTTTGCCCTCAGAAACGAGCATTAAGACTGCAGGTAGTCCTCTGGGACATAGATCGAAACCCGGTGGGGACGGAGCCTGTCTCTGTACCTGCCATGTAGAAGGCCAAATAGACTTCTTTTGGAAATGGATGCGTGATGAATAAATAGGAGAATCTGTGTATGCTGGGTCTGTTTCAGGTCACTGATTCATACTTAGGGAACTGGTTCTCTAAACAAGTCCTGGGAAAACGTATCCTAAGTTATTTGAAAAGGAGTAGTAAGATAGATAAGGAGTTCAGAATTGAGAAAAATATTAAAATCATGTGAGGAAAGTAGAGGTGTTGATCCCGGAAGTGGGTTTCTTGCAATTTACTCACTTATAGCTCGTATATTCTGAACAGAAAAAAGAAAAGGAAGGAACCGCATGTGCTCGAGGTCATCAATTTCATCTATAAAAAGGAAATAATACCGCCTGTCCCGCAACACTGTCTAGAAGGGATGGCTGTTGTGTGGACTTGCTAGGTCCAGTCACCATAAAATGTAAAACAACACACTTTATTAATATAGCTACCAATATAGCTGCAATATACATTTTCTTATTTATTATTTATTTATTTATTTATTTATTTATTTATCTATCTATCTATTTATTTATTTATTTATTTATTTATTTATTTATTATTTGAGAGAGAGAGGGAGAGAGAGGCAGAGACACAGACAGAGGGCGAAGCAGGCTCCATGCAAGGAGCCCGAAGTGCTCCATCCTAGGTCTCCAGGATCATGCCCTGGGAAGAAGGCAGTGCTAAACGGCTGAGCCACCCAGGCTGCCCATTTTCAGTTCTTCTTAAAACACAGAATTTGACTTCTTTCTAGCAAAGTTTTATGCGAGTTGGTGTACCTATCAATTAAAAGCTGTAGGGTATGGATCCCAAACTGCCCCTAAGGTGCATGTTCAGAGCCCTCCAGGTGCAGCCTGGAAACCACTGAGCTTGTCTGAGGCCACATCCACAGCTATGGGAACCAAGTGCCAGAGGCAGTCACGATTTACTGGATCAGAAACCCAGTTCTCTCCTGAAACATCTGAGTCAGGGAATTGGTTTGTCTCAGGGCAGGGTGAAAAAAGCTTACACTATCAGGATTTCTCTCATCCGGAGAAAAATGCTTAGCGTTTTTTTGTCTGTTTCTTTTTTCTCATGTTGTTTGGCTATTTCTCTTGTCCTATTGCCCTACTTCGTTTGGTAATTAGTTTTGGAAAGAAACCGCTCACATAATGAAAATGATCCAGAAACTCAAGTTAACAAAATATTCTAGCCAGTGTGGATATGTGTGATTCACAGTTGCTTGAAGCCTACAGAATTTGTTTACACAAATTAATACCAACTTTTAATAAACAGACTTTACTGTACACTGCTAAAAATATTCCCTGTCAGAGGGGCAAGACAGCCAAAGAGTATGGTCCCCAAGTCACCTGTCCCCACCAAATGACCTAGCTAACTTTCAAATCATCCTGAAAAACCTATGAATTCAGCCTGATATTTAAAGAGAGAACAGCTGGAATGCTACAGTGAGAAGAGTTGGCATTTCTATCAAGGCGGTTCCCACCTGGGCCTCACTTGGACCTGGTGACTGTGGTTCCCACCTGGGCCTCACTTGGACCTGGTGACTCTAGTCCCCAACTGGGCCTCACCTGAGCCTAGTGACTCTGGTCCCCATCCGGGCCTCATGTGGACCTGGCGACTGTAGTCCCCACCTTGGCTTCACCTGGACCTGGTGACTGTGGTCTCCACCTTCACCTCACCTGAACCTGGTGACTCTGGTCCCCACCCAGGCCTCACCTGGACATGGTAGCTATGGACTTCATCTGGACCTGGTGACTGTGGTCCCCACCTGGGCCTCACCGTACCTGGTGACTGGGCTCCTCAGCTACCAATGACTAGGATCCAGAATGGACCCTTAGTTGCTACTGACACCAGGACCATCCCCAGGGTCTCACTTGTTCCTGGTGACTATGGTCCTTGTCTGGGCTGACCTGACTCATCCTTGGCTCTGATCGTATGGTCTCCCCTATCGTGAGTGTGTATTGTCTATGGTCCCTTCTGGGCCTTACCTAATGGTACTGGGCCACGATATTGGCCCTTTGCAAGGCCAGTAGGTTCTCTGAGTCCTCCTGCACGGTGCTGCAATCCAAACACATCGAAGAATGACGGCACATGAATACCTTCCGAGGACACATGCGTCCGGGTGCTCCCTGTGGGCAGGTCCCCGTCCGTCTGACCGGAGCCAGAGACAACCCCATAGCCCTGAGGGACACAGGCTGGGCTGGAACATCACACACGGGCCCTCACTGCCTGTCTTTTGCTCGCCCACCTACAGTCCACCTTCCCAGCCACTGTCCCAGGACACGCCATCACCCTGGGATCACAGAGCGCTCCCACCCCGGTATCAGGAGCACATGGGCGGAGGACCCAGGAGGCTCTGGCGAATGCCGATCTGATGCTCTGATGCTCGGGGTGATGTCTCTCAGCCCGGGGAGATCGAAGGTTTCTCTGAGATTCCACAAACACAACGACCGAGGGGAGAAAGCAATGGACTGGACTTCATCAAAATTAAAACCTGATGCCAGCAAGAGTGCGACCACACTCCCCACCCTGAGGGCAAGGATGCCTGAATATCCTGAGGGGGGGCCTGGGGGGAGCACCAGGGACTCCGCCCACATTCCAGTGCATGAAGAGCAAGCCTGCTCACAGGCCAGGGGGACCCAGCAGGCCCTGACTGACCTCCCCTCACCACATGGTGGGGCGGGGGGTGGGGTGTCATCCCTGTCGGGGTCCATGCATCTAGGACGAGCTGGAAAGGTCATGTATTGGGTCTCCCTGCATAGCACAGGCCTTACAGGGGAGCGGGGGTTCCAGGGAGCTGCCGGTCTCTGACTGCAGCCTCCTTCCCTGGACAGGGCCTTAGGGGGCCGCCCTCACCCCATGGGGCTGTGGAAGGGCTGCAGGAGCTGTTCACGGTCATCTCATTGGGGTCGGGGTGTTTTGGACCCCAGCCTGGGAGGCCAGCGCCCCCACCCAGACCCACAGGCCCCAGAGTGGCCCCCGGGGAGCAGGCATCAGCGGCCACTCACCTGTGACCTGTCGCTGTGTGAGCGCCTCCTCTTTATGCACCGGGTACTGGGGAGAGTGGGAGAGTTGGTGTACTGGGGAGAGTGGGAGTACTGGGGAGAGAGGGGGTACTGGGGAGAGTGGGGGTACTGAGGAGAGTGGGAGTACTGAGCTACTGAGGAGAGCGGGAGAGTCCGGTCGCTGTGAGCCAGATCCAGAGCACGAGTGCTTCCGAAGCTCTGCAGACGCACAGTGAGCGCCATGCAGCGATGGAACCCGGGGGTGGCACAGTTCCGCCCACAGTGGGGTCCTGCATCATGACTGTGGGCAGGCGGGGTCCAATCAGCACTTAGCCCTTCACCCTGAAGGCGGAGGGTCCCGGGGGGAGGGTCCTGTCCCCACGCCAGGCGGGAGGGGGATGCAGGCACCTTCCCACATCCTCAGTTCCCATCCTTGGGCCCTGCAGGCCTCCCACCATTCTAGGTAGACTGGGGGTCACAGATGTCCCCCCGACCCCCAGAGTTCACAGCATGGGGTTGCACTTAACATTCGAGGGGCTCTTGCATGGTTCAGTCGGTTCCACGTCAACTCTTTAGTTTGGCTCAGGTCAGGATCTTGAGGTTGTGGCGTGGAGCCTCGCGTGGGGCTCGGGCTCCGTTGGGTGAGGAGTCCGCTCCAGCTTCCCCCTCTCCCTCTGCCCCTCCCTACTGCACCCTTTCTCAAGTAAATCTTCTAAAAATTAACATGAAGTCACGTGAGCATCTTTATCCCCTCTGCAGAGGTGCCTTCGTGTGTGTAAGGACCCTGTAAATGCCTTTCACGGACCCACCGGGAGTCCTACCAGAAACCCCTTTTCCTTGATATTTACTGAAGTACAGTCAACACACAACGTGACAGTAGTTTCAGGGCTACAACTAGTGACTTGACAATTCTGTGCCTTATTCAGCTCCCCCCACGAGAAGCGGCGTCACCGTCTGTCCCCGTACAAAGTTGTCACAACAGTACTGACTCCATTCCCTAGGCTGTACTTTCTAAATTTCTGTGACTTATTTTATTTATGATCCAGACGCTTATAGCTGTTACTATCGTTCATCTACATTGCCCATGTCCTACTCCACGGCCCCTCTGTCCATCAGTCAGCAGGATCCATCACATTAACCAGAGAAAGGACATGGGGCAGCCCCGGGTGGTTCAGCAGTTTAACGCCTGCCTTCAGCCCAGGGCGTGATCCTGGAGTCCCGGGATCGAGTCCCACGTCGGGTTCCCTACACGGAGCCCCCTTCTCCCTCTGCCCGTGTCTCTGCCTTTCTCTCTCTGCCGCTCTCTCTGTATGTCTCTCAAGGATATATAAATAAAATCTTTAAAAAAAGAAAAACGAGAGAAAGGACAAAAAGCATACGATCCTCTCAAGAGTTGCAGAAAAAGCATTTGACAAAGTACAACATCAAAAGCCTAGTGGGTTTTGAGGAAATGTCAATCAACAGAATAAAGTTCCGCTAGGAAGGCCCGCAGCTGACATCGTCTTCAAGGGTGAAAACCTGAAATCGTCTCCCCTAAGAGCAGGAACAAGCCAAGGAGGTCCCCTCTCAGTGCTGGAAGTCCTAATGTAGTCAACAGACAGGAAACAGCAAAGGTTCCACTCCTGGAAGGGGGACGTCACACTGTCCCTATTTGTTGAAGACGCGGTGCTAGAAACAGGAAACCCGAGAGCCCCCACCAAAACCTGTTAGAACTAATGATTGAATTCAGTAAATTCATGGGACACCAACTGAACCTACAGAGCTCAGTAGCCTTGCTGCGTCCTGACAATGAGCACTCAGGAACGAAATGAAGGACGTGACTCCCTTCTCAGGAGCATCACAGAGACTAAATAATGAGACTGAATGAAAGGAGCACAAGACTTGTGCACTGAGCCATACCAGGCTCTGGGAGGCCGTCCTGGGCTCGTGGGGGTGGAAGCCTCCTCTTGTGAAAATGTCCACAGTTCCTGAAGCCACCCTCGGTTTCAATGTCATTCCTATCAAAATCATGGTGGTAGATCCTAGAAGTAGGAAAACAAACAAACAAACCCTAACATCCGTCAGCCCCCACAAATGACCCCGGACAGCAAATCAGTATTGGAAAAGCAGGACAGAGTGGGACGCAGCACTTTCCTATTTCGAAGGATGTCACAGAGACACAGGATAAAGCAGTGTGGTTCTCGGCCCCCTGCTGGCTCTGTCAGTTATGCATGGACTCCTGACCTCACCTCAGGTCCTGATCTCGGGGTCGTGAGTTCTAGCCCTGGGCTGGGCCAGGCAGGAGGTGTGGCGCCTACTTAGACCCACAGGGGGTGGTTCCAGCATAAGCTGAAGGAGCAGAACAGGGAGTCCAGAAGGAAATGTGCTCTGATACAACTGATTTTGTTTAACTTAATTTAAACCCAATTAATTAATGTATAGTGTATTATACTTTCAGAGGTAGAATTCAGGGATTCACCAGTTGGAGAGAACAGCAGTGCTCGTGACATCACCTGCCGTCCTTCGTGCCCATCCCCCATTATCCCCTCCCCCGTTCCCCTCCAGCGACCCTCAGATTGTTTCCAATGATTCAGAGTCTGTATTTCCTGCATCTGTTTTCATCTTATTCGTTTTTCCTTCCCTTCACAGATGTTCATCTGCTTTGCTTCTTTAATTCCACCTATGAATGACACCATAGGGTCATTGTCCTTCCCGACTGACTTATTTCACTTAACAGGATCCCTCTAGTTGTATCCGCGTCATTGCAAATGGCAAGATTTCCTTCTCTTTGATAGCAGTACCATTCCTCTCTCTATGACCATCATCTATCTCCCATCCTCTATCCATCATCTGTCTGAAGGCACCGAGGCTCCTCCCTCAGTGTGGCTACTGTGGACCCGGCTGCTGTGGACATCAGGGCGCAGGTGTCCCGCCCGGCGTTTCATTGCATCTGTATCTTCAGAGTGAGCTCCAGGCCGTGCACCTGCCGGTCGCAGGGCAGCTCTATCGGTAAGTTCCTGAGGAGCCTCGGCACTGTTTCCAGGGCAGCTGCACCAGCCCGCAGTCCCGCCCACAGTGGAAGAGGGTTGAGTGAGTCTTGGCGGACACGGTAAAAAGTCTGGTCCACATTTCATTTCGCGTCCTGTGGGCTCCAATTCCTTGTCCTTAAGTATTTCTGGGGAAGCCGGGTGTTGTGCTCCATTTCAGCACGACGTTTCCGAAGCTCATAGTGTTGGACCCTAGCTCACGGGGGCCAACGTGTCCCGGTAGACGCCCCAGAGACTCAGACCCCAGACAGGCAGATGCAACTAGCAAGAGGGTTTTTTTTTTTAATTTATTTATGACAGTCACAGAAAGAGAGAGAGAGAGAGGCAGAGACATAGGCAGAGGGAGAAGCAGGCTCCATGCACCGGGAGCCCGACGTGGGACTCGATCCTGGGTCTCCAGGATCGCGCCCTGGGCCAAAGGCAGGAGCTAAACCGCTGCGCCACCCAGGGATCCCTAGCAAGAGGGTTTTATTGAACGTTTGCGCAAATGGGCCCTCGGCCTCAAAGGTGGAAGAGCCCCGATTGGCAATTACAGGCATCTTTTAAAGGCAAACCGCGGGATTAGCATAGCATTCGGGTGAAGACAGGATTGATTTCTTTGAAGGTCAACATGAACATGTTCAGGGACTTTCCAGTCAGGGCGTGGGGGGAGAATGGTTTTCTTTTCTCGGAAAAACCACAGAATGTTTTTCGTTGCTTAAATTCCGGGAAGGCGCCTGGATGTGCTGCCTCTGGGTTAGGCGTGGTCCTAAATTTTCCCCGGGGGTGGGGGGGTGGGGTTGGGTTTCTTCAATAGGTCTCAGCTGGAGCCTGGAAGGAGGCAGGTCCCGCTCTGGGCCTGGGGACGCTGCCTCCCTCACCGCCTCCTTCAGCTCCTGAGCCCAGGCCCGAGTCAGGGGGCATGTGTACGCAGTAGGCCTCGTCCGTCAGCAGTAACAGGAGCCGGTCTGTGCTCTGGCTGCCTGAGGAGGACGTGGGGCTGCGTCCAGGCTGACAGGAGCCCCGGCCTCCTCAGGACCCGCAGGTAGGCTTCAGGACCATGTGGAGCCGTGTCCTCGCTGACAGGAGCCTGGTCTCCTCAGGACCCACGGTGAGACTTCAGGAAGATGTGGGGCCGCTTCCTCGCTGACAGGAGCCCCAGCCTCCTCAGGACCCGCGGTGAGTTTTCAGGAAGATGTAGGGTCACGTCCACGCTGACAGGAGCCCCGGCCTCCTCAGGACCCACGGTGAGTTTTCGGGATGACGTGGGGCGGGGTCTACACTGACAGGAGCCCCGGCCTTCTCAGGACCGGCGGGTAGGCTTCAGTCCCATGTGGGGCCGCGTCCACGGTGACAGGAACCTGGCCTCCTCAGAACCCACAGGGAGGCTTCCGGAGGATGTGAGACATAGTCCACAGTGACAGGACCCCCCTCGTCCTCAGGACCTGCTGTCTATGACTCAGGAAGACATGGGGCCACGTCTGCCATGACAGGAGTCCGGCTTCCTCAGGACCCGCTGGAGGACCCTGGAGGCGCTGTTCAGAGTCACATCACATCCACGTCAGCAGCAGCTACTCAGAACGACAAGGTAAGTGAATGGGGACAATTGAGATAGGGTTAGGGTTTAGGGTGAGCAATATGTGGTTAGGGTGAAATTAGATGATATGGATTAGTGATCATGGTTATGCGTTCGAGTTCCTGGTTAGGGTGAGAGATGGGGGAAGGGTCAAGAGTTAGGAGTAAGGTACGGATTTGGGATTAGGAACTGAGTTAGGGAATGGATAAGGGGGATGTTACAGATAGGTTATAGGGTTTAGGGTTAAGGGATGGGGGAGGGAATACGTTCAGAGATACAGCGGGGGATGGGGTTGAAGTTAGGGTTAGGGGTTAAGGCAGGGGTTTGGGCTAGGTTTAGGGTACAATTAGGGATTAGGGTACGGGTTAGGGTAGGGAACGGGTTAGGGTTAGGGGTTAGGGTTAGGGAACAGGTTAGGGTTAGGGGTTAGGGTTAGGGTTAGGGAACGGGTTAGGGAATGGGTTAGGGTTAGGGGTTAGGTTAGGGTTAGGGTACTGGTTTGGTTTAGGGTTAGGGTAAGGGTACGCGTTTGGATTAGGGTTAGGAATACTACTTCAAATGATCGATTTTGTCTGTCTCGTGTACTTTTCCTTGTTACGAGCAAGCAGGTAGAAAAAAAAAAAGAAAGAAAAGAAAGAAAGAAAGAAAGAGAAAGATGAAAAAAGGTCTATAGGTTAAACTTTTACAATACCTTCCCAAATTTTTGGTGACCTGGAACTTTGAAGGTGTAACTAGCTTAATTGATAAATTGGGTTCAGTTCACCGGATACCTGGCGTCTGTCTTTCCAACAGAAGGTAAAATACCTTCCAACAGAAGGTGTGAGTCAATGAGACACCCAAGGGGTTTTTTTTTTTGTTTGGTGGTGTTTGTGTTTTCCTCCTCCACCCCTTGCCCTTTTCTTCCTTCTCCCCTCCCCCCACCTCAGTTTTTGTGTTTCTCTTTGTCTGATTCAGGAAACCTGCAGATACCTGGTGTGTTAGTAAACGTGTTTCAGGTTTGTTTGTTTCTTTTTTCCTTCCTCTTTTTTTAAATTTTAATTCACAATTCATGAGACATACATACATACACACACACACACACACACACACACACACACACACAGGCAGAGACACAGGCAGAGGGAGAAGCGGGCTCCCTGCAGGAACCCCCGATGTAGGACTCGATCCCGGGACTCCAGGATCACGCCCTGGGCCGAAGGCAGGTGCTAAACCGCTGAGCCACCCAGGGATCCCCTGTTTCGTGCTTCCTTAACAATTGTATCATACAGGGCAGCCCGTGTGGCTCAGCGTTTTAGTGCCACCTTCAGCCCAGGGCGTGATCCTGGAGTCCCGGATCGAGTCCCACGTCAGGCTCCCTGCATTGGACCCTGCTTCTCCCTCTGTGTCTTTGCCTCTCTCTCTCTCTCTCTCTCTCTCTCTCTCTCTCTCACACACACACACACACACACAACATCAAATCTTAAAAAAAAAAAAATTTGTGTCCTACATGTTAGGTTTTTACAAATGAACAGCGGAGAATAACAAAAAACCAGCAGAGCCAGGCAGTAGTTCGAGAGTGCTTTAATGGGAGCGCTCCTGGGCGAGGTTCCAAGACTCGGGGAGGTGGCCAGAGACAGGGAGAGGTGCCAGAGACAGGGAAGTCGCGCGGGGTTGGGGACTGTGGGGGTTTTTAAGCCTTCTTGGTTCCGGCTCTGGATCCGGGTGGGTCCCTTGCCAAATTAGACAAGGGAACACTGTGTCCTTAGGTGATTGGCTGGGGGGTGGGGTGGGGGGTAGTATCGGGGAGGGTGGGGGTGGGGGTGGGGTGGTTCCTGGGTGGAAAGTCCTGGATGGAAAGTTTCGGTTCCCATCTAGGCTTCGACTTACTGGAGATGATGTGGTGGTCAGTGCTGCTGCTTGACGGGAAGATCAGCCATTTTGACCCAGTTGAGATGTCCGCCATTTTTGGTGCCCCTGTCTCTCAGCCAGCCCAACAAAACATACGCATACACACACACACACACACACACACACACACACACACACACGTGTTTCTAAAAACTATCACATGTATTCATCCATTTGACAATCTAAGGATTTCTGGGATGATAGGCAATGTGCCCGTGGTTCCTACTGGCTTTTCACCAGAGACTGAGGTTTCTAGGGGTTAACAGTCTGCCGCCTGGGTGGCTCAGCGGTTGAGGGTTGAGCATTGGCCTTTGGGTCAGGCCCAATTCTGGGGCGGCGGGGGGGGGGGGGGGGAGTGTCCGAGTTCCGGACCCATTTCCACATCTGGCCCCTGTGGGGAGCCGCTTCTGCCTTTTTCCCTCTGTCTCTGTCTCTCCTCTCCCCCCTTCACAAAGTGCTCTCTCCTCTCTCTCTCCCCTCTCTCCTCGCTCAAAAAGTGTAAAAAAAGTAAATTTTTAAAAATTTTGCCACAGGGGAATCGAGACTACTGGTTAACGACAAGGAAAAAAACCTCTGTTGTGAGATAGTAGGAACATTTTGAAATGGGGGTGGGGGTTGGGGGTGTGGTGATGGTGGTGGTGGTGGTGGGGGTTTTAAAGAAAAAAAAAATCTGTCCTGAAATGACTCTGGCTTTTTTTTTTTAAGATTTTATTTACTTCTTCATGAGATAAAGAGACACGGGGACAGGCAGAGAAAAGGGGAAGCAGGCTCCATGCGAGACCCTGATTATGGGAACCAGTCCCAGGAGTCTGGATACCCCCTGAGCCCAACCAGACGATCAAAGTCTGAGGCACACGGGCGCCCCAAAAAGCCCAGCTATTTAGAGAAAGAACACTTAAGCCCTGACGGAAGGGGGGAAACCCGGGGTGGCGCAGGGGTTTTGGGCGCCTGCCTTGGCCCAGGGCGCGACCCTTTGGAGCCCCCGGGATCGAATCCCACGTCGGGCCCCCCAGTGCATGGAGCCTGCTTCTCCCCCTCTGCTGTGTCTCTGCCTCTCTCCTGTCTCTCCTCTCTCTGTATTAGTATCAAAAATAAATAATTAAAAAAAAAAAAAAGACTGACGGAACGGAAAAAAAAAAATTATAGAAGGGATTTCTGAAGGAGATTTTTGAGATTTGTTTTTTTTTTCTTTTTTTTTTTTTGGATTTTTTTTATGAAATTCATGGGAAGAGAAGAGACAGAGAGACAAAGAGAGAGACAGAACAGACAAAGAGAGCCAGAGAAGACAGAGAGAGAGAGAAAGGAAGAGAGACAGAGACAGAGAGAAGGGGAGAGAGACACAGAGACAGCCAGAAAAAAGAGGGGAAAGAGAGTAAAGAGAGACAGACACAGAGAGACAGAGAGAGAGACAGAGAGATAAAGAGAGACAGAAAACGGAGAAAGCGAGACAGAGACAGAGAAAGAGAGAGAGACAGGAGAGAGAAGAGGAAGGGCAGAGCCCACAGGCAGGGGAAGAAGTAGGCCCATGGGAGCCCGTTTCAGGCGGGACCCCGGGACCCCTGGGATCAGGCCCTGACCCAAAGGCAGACCTTCCAGCACCACTGACCCAAACCCAGGCGTCCCAGAAGCAGACTCTTTGAAAAGTAATTGTACGGGTCAGGACGGACTGAGATTGGGAGAAGTGGGTTTTACTAGTATACTGGTGTAACAACTGAATTTGGCTCTTCTCTCTGCTAAAATGACGAGATTCCTTGCATTTGGGAGTTACTCTTTGATAAAAGTGTGAACAGAGAAGAAAAGACAAAGACAATGTGCTTTTTGTTTGTTTGGGTTGGCTTTGGGTTTTGGGTTTGGGTTGGTTTGGTTTGGTTTGGGTTTTGGGTTTGGGGTTTTTTTTTTTTTTGGTTTGTTTGTGGGGGGGGGGGGGGTGTGTGTGTGTGGTGTGTGTGTGTGTGTGTGTGTGTGTGTTTCTCCCTTTCTGCCCCGAACAGCAAGGTTTTTAGATTCTTTTTTTTTTTTTTTTTTTTGGTGGTTTTTGTTGTTGTTGTTTAACTTTTTTTGTTATTTACTTATTTATTTTATTTTTTGGATTCGTTTTTATCCGGGCCCTTTCCCCCACGTAAAGAGGAACACTCCCACGTTAAAGGAGCTTCATTTTGGGGGACAACTCAAAGGACTGTAGAACTCCTAGGGGCCACCTTGGCGAAAGAGACAATGAGATTTCCGTTTTTTATGATCCCTGATCCTTTGTAAGCATGTGCCTTTAAAACTTCTGAGATGTTTTTGGTTTTGGGTGGTTGGGTGCCTGGCTGTCTGGTCTACTTGGGTTTCCCTTTATCGTTCGTGGGTTCTCACGGAAACCAGAATGCCCCAACCCTAAATAGAGTCTCTTGACTACTATAGGTCATTTTTCCTGTTAAGGGAAGGCCATGGGGAAGCACTGTCAACAAAAAATCATAAGCCCTCTTAATTATATTGCGGGGTGAATGCTGCGGTGTTCCAAACAGAAATGAAATTCCTAAACTTGTAACGTGTCCTGGTAGAGGCCATACCCCCATTCGAACTGTTTAAATTCTCTGCGTGTGTGCCTGTGGGGTGTTGTGTGTGAGTGAGTGAGTGTGTGGTGTGTGTGTGTGTGTGTGTGACAGAAATGTCGATTTTTCCCCTCGACTGCATAAATGAATTCTATCGGTCTTTAGGGACGTCCATCCTCCATCCGTGGAGACCTCCCGTCACGTTGGGAGGGTTGGGTTCGAAGTCTTGCAACAATAAAAAGGGCTGCCTTTTTAGAAGATTGCGAAATCCTCTTGACGAAACCCCGGGGTTGGTCACCTGAGATCGCCAACTACATACAAGGATTTTCCCAAATAATGAAAAAGCTGCATGGAAGCCAACAGAAGGAACAACTTGGAACTGAATGAGTTCCAAGAAAACCCCGAACAGAGTTAGAAACTCTCAGGAGTCATCTTTTTTAAAATTTGGGGATTGTTAAAACCCTTTAAGGTCGGTGGAACCTTCTCATTGTAACCACCCCCTTTGGAAATCCCTGTAACACCAAGGCCTTCCCTGATAGAATGGCTTTTTGTTTCTCTTTCTTTTTGACCTCCCCCCGTCCCCCCCCGTCGCCCCCCCCTCCTCCCCCCCCTCCACCCTCCCCTCCCCCCTTTCCCGCCCCCCGCCCCCCCCCCCCCCCCCCCCCCCCCCCCCCCCGGGATCCATTTGTCAAAGGATCTCTACTCCCCCCCGTAGGGCCCACTCACGACCTGGAGGTTTAAAGCCGTGCTCTTACTGACCG
>NW_024570786.1:0-24824 GCF_018345385.1 Vulpes lagopus | reverse complement strand
ATGTCTGCTAGACACTTTGATGGAAGCTAGGACCCGAGCTACACTCTCATTGAAAAGACGTTTGCAATGTCTGCATTGAGATCAGATACACCTGAGGAGAATCCTGTCACTTCCACATGCTCTTCACACAACCTCTTCCGGCACATAACATAAGGATGCTGGGACCTACGTCTACGGGCAGTCAGAATGCGGGAGGGTCCTGCCCTGAACTCAGCTCTCACAAGGAAGCACGCCTACAAGCCAGCTTTCAACTAGCTGCGTTCCTCGGGCACTGAGAACGTAACAGTGTTCTAAGCCAGGAGGTACCCAGAATACCACTCCACTGCAGCTGGAGACACCCTCCAGGTCTGCTTATTCCACTTGCGTCTCACAAGCCTCTGACAAACGGCTGTGGTGCAGATGTTGGAAACTCTTTCTGCAGGCAGTGTGCAACTGTGAGGGACTGAGGGTGAGCTCAACTCTCCGAAGTAAGTTGCTTTCGGACAAGGCGTTCAGCTAGCTTCTCTCGTATGGCACTTAGGATGTCGCACCTGGCTCACACAGGAAATACTAGGAAATCGCTGGGTTGAGCTTGGATGCACTAGTCTTGTGGGCCGGGACTTTCCACTTACCTCTCACAACACTTCAGGCACGCATCGGGGCTAGGCCTGTTAGGAGCGCGGTGTACGTGCAGGCAGGATGTGGGAGGGACAGTCCATAAGCCCAACTCTCGGAAGTGTGTATGCTTTGCAGGCAGATGTCTGCTAGACACTTTGATGGGAGCTAGGACCGAGCTACACTCTCATTGAACAAGGACGTTTGCAATGTCTGCATTGAGATCAGATACACCTGAGGAGAATCCTGTCACTTCCACATGCTCTTCACACAACCTCTTCCGGCACCTAACATAAGGATGCTGGGACCTACGTCTACGGGCAGTCAGAATGCGGGAGGGTCCTGCCCTGAACTCAGCTCGCACAAGGAAGCACGCCTACAAGCCAGCTTTCAACTAGCTGCGTTCCTCGGGCACTGAGAACGTAACAGTGTTCTAAGCCAGGAGGTACCCAGAATACCACTCCACTGCAGCTGGAGACACCCTCCAGGTCTGCTTATTCCACTTGCGTCTCACAAGCCTCTGACAAACGGCTGTGGTGCAGATGTTGGAAACTCTTTCTGCAGGCAGTGTGCAACTGTGAGGGACTGAGGGTGAGCTCAACTCTCCGAAGTAAGTTGCTTTCGGACAAGGCGTTCAGCTAGCTTCTCTCGTATGGCACTTAGGATGTCGCACCTGGCTCACACAGGAAATACTAGGAAATCGCTGGGTTGAGCTTGGATGCACTAGTCTTGTGGGCCGGGACTTTCCACTTACCTCTCACAACACTTCAGGCACGCATCGGGGCTAGGCCTGTTAGGAGCGCGGTGTACGTGCAGGCAGGATGTGGGAGGGACAGTCCATAAGCCCAACTCTCGGAAGTGTGTATGCTTTGCAGGCAGATGTCTGCTAGACACTTTGATGGGAGCTAGGACCGAGCTACACTCTCATTGAACAAGGACGTTTGCAATGTCTGCATTGAGATCAGATACACCTGAGGAGAATCCTGTCACTTCCACATGCTCTTCACACAACCTCTTCCGGCACCTAACATAAGGATGCTGGGACCTACGTCTACGGGCAGTCAGAATGCGGGAGGGTCCTGCCCTGAACTCAGCTCGCACAAGGAAGCACGCCTACAAGCCAGCTTTCAACTAGCTGCGTTCCTCGGGCACTGAGAACGTAACAGTGTTCTAAGCCAGGAGGTACCCAGAATACCACTCCACTGCAGCTGGAGACACCCTCCAGGTCTGCTTATTCCACTTGCGTCTCACAAGCCTCTGACAAACGGCTGTGGTGCAGATGTTGGAAACTCTTTCTGCAGGCAGTGTGCAACTGTGAGGGACTGAGGGTGAGCTCAACTCTCCGAAGTAAGTTGCTTTCGGACAAGGCGTTCAGCTAGCTTCTCTCGTATGGCACTTAGGATGTAGCACCTGGCTCACACAGGAAATACTAGGAAATCGCTGGGTTGAGCTTGGATGCACTAGTCTTGTGGGCCGGGACTTTCCACTTACCTCTCACAACACTTCAGGCACGCATCGGGGCTAGGCCTGTTAGGAGCGCGGTGTACGTGCAGGCAGGATGTGGGAGGGACAGTCCATAAGCCCAACTCTCGGAAGTGTGTATGCTTTGCAGGCAGATGTCTGCTAGACACTTTGATGGGAGCTAGGACCGAGCTACACTCTCATTGAACAAGGACGTTTGCAATGTCTGCATTGAGATCAGATACACCTGAGGAGAATCCTGTCACTTCCACATGCTCTTCACACAACCTCTTCCGGCACCTAACATAAGGATGCTGGGACCTACGTCTACGGGCAGTCAGAATGCGGGAGGGTCCTGCCCTGAACTCAGCTCGCACAAGGAAGCACGCCTACAAGCCAGCTTTCAACTAGCTGCGTTCCTCGGGCACTGAGAACGTAACAGTGTTCTAAGCCAGGAGGTACCCAGAATACCACTCCACTGCAGCTGGAGACACCCTCCAGGTCTGCTTATTCCACTTGCGTCTCACAAGCCTCTGACAAACGGCTGTGGTGCAGATGTTGGAAACTCTTTCTGCAGGCAGTGTGCAACTGTGAGGGACTGAGGGTGAGCTCAACTCTCCGAAGTAAGTTGCTTTCGGACAAGGCGTTCAGCTAGCTTCTCTCGTATGGCACTTAGGATGTCGCACCTGGCTCACACAGGAAATACTAGGAAATCGCTGGGTTGAGCTTGGATGCACTAGTCTTGTGGGCCGGGACTTTCCACTTACCTCTCACAACACTTCAGGCACGCATCGGGGCTAGGCCTGTTAGGAGCGCGGTGTACGTGCAGGCAGGATGTGGGAGGGACAGTCCATAAGCCCAACTCTCGGAAGTGTGTATGCTTTGCAGGCAGATGTCTGCTAGACACTTTGATGGGAGCTAGGACCGAGCTACACTCTCATTGAACAAGGACGTTTGCAATGTCTGCATTGAGATCAGATACACCTGAGGAGAATCCTGTCACTTCCACATGCTCTTCACACAACCTCTTCCGGCACCTAACATAAGGATGCTGGGACCTACGTCTACGGGCAGTCAGAATGCGGGAGGGTCCTGCCCTGAACTCAGCTCGCACAAGGAAGCACGCCTACAAGCCAGCTTTCAACTAGCTGCGTTCCTCGGGCACTGAGAACGTAACAGTGTTCTAAGCCAGGAGGTACCCAGAATACCACTCCACTGCAGCTGGAGACACCCTCCAGGTCTGCTTATTCCACTTGCGTCTCACAAGCCTCTGACAAACGGCTGTGGTGCAGATGTTGGAAACTCTTTCTGCAGGCAGTGTGCAACTGTGAGGGACTGAGGGTGAGCTCAACTCTCCGAAGTAAGTTGCTTTCGGACAAGGCGTTCAGCTAGCTTCTCTCGTATGGCACTTAGGATGTCGCACCTGGCTCACACAGGAAATACTAGGAAATCGCTGGGTTGAGCTTGGATGCACTAGTCTTGTGGGCCGGGACTTTCCACTTACCTCTCACAACACTTCAGGCACGCATCGGGGCTAGGCCTGTTAGGAGCGCGGTGTACGTGCAGGCAGGATGTGGGAGGGACAGTCCATAAGCCCAACTCTCGGAAGTGTGTATGCTTTGCAGGCAGATGTCTGCTAGACACTTTGATGGGAGCTAGGACCGAGCTACACTCTCATTGAACAAGGACGTTTGCAATGTCTGCATTGAGATCAGATACACCTGAGGAGAATCCTGTCACTTCCACATGCTCTTCACACAACCTCTTCCGGCACCTAACATAAGGATGCTGGGACCTACGTCTACGGGCAGTCAGAATGCGGGAGGGTCCTGCCCTGAACTCAGCTCGCACAAGGAAGCACGCCTACAAGCCAGCTTTCAACTAGCTGCGTTCCTCGGGCACTGAGAACGTAACAGTGTTCTAAGCCAGGAGGTACCCAGAATACCACTCCACTGCAGCTGGAGACACCCTCCAGGTCTGCTTATTCCACTTGCGTCTCACAAGCCTCTGACAAACGGCTGTGGTGCAGATGTTGGAAACTCTTTCTGCAGGCAGTGTGCAACTGTGAGGGACTGAGGGTGAGCTCAACTCTCCGAAGTAAGTTGCTTTCGGACAAGGCGTTCAGCTAGCTTCTCTCGTATGGCACTTAGGATGTCGCACCTGGCTCACACAGGAAATACTAGGAAATCGCTGGGTTGAGCTTGGATGCACTAGTCTTGTGGGCCGGGACTTTCCACTTACCTCTCACAACACTTCAGGCACGCATCGGGGCTAGGCCTGTTAGGAGCGCGGTGTACGTGCAGGCAGGATGTGGGAGGGACAGTCCATAAGCCCAACTCTCGGAAGTGTGTATGCTTTGCAGGCAGATGTCTGCTAGACACTTTGATGGGAGCTAGGACCGAGCTACACTCTCATTGAACAAGGACGTTTGCAATGTCTGCATTGAGATCAGATACACCTGAGGAGAATCCTGTCACTTCCACATGCTCTTCACACAACCTCTTCCGGCACCTAACATAAGGATGCTGGGACCTACGTCTACGGGCAGTCAGAATGCGGGAGGGTCCTGCCCTGAACTCAGCTCGCACAAGGAAGCACGCCTACAAGCCAGCTTTCAACTAGCTGCGTTCCTCGGGCACTGAGAACGTAACAGTGTTCTAAGCCAGGAGGTACCCAGAATACCACTCCACTGCAGCTGGAGACACCCTCCAGGTCTGCTTATTCCACTTGCGTCTCACAAGCCTCTGACAAACGGCTGTGGTGCAGATGTTGGAAACTCTTTCTGCAGGCAGTGTGCAACTGTGAGGGACTGAGGGTGAGCTCAACTCTCCGAAGTAAGTTGCTTTCGGACAAGGCGTTCAGCTAGCTTCTCTCGTATGGCACTTAGGATGTCGCACCTGGCTCACACAGGAAATACTAGGAAATCGCTGGGTTGAGCTTGGATGCACTAGTCTTGTGGGCCGGGACTTTCCACTTACCTCTCACAACACTTCAGGCACGCATCGGGGCTAGGCCTGTTAGGAGCGCGGTGTACGTGCAGGCAGGATGTGGGAGGGACAGTCCATAAGCCCAACTCTCGGAAGTGTGTATGCTTTGCAGGCAGATGTCTGCTAGACACTTTGATGGGAGCTAGGACCGAGCTACACTCTCATTGAACAAGGACGTTTGCAATGTCTGCATTGAGATCAGATACACCTGAGGAGAATCCTGTCACTTCCACATGCTCTTCACACAACCTCTTCCGGCACCTAACATAAGGATGCTGGGACCTACGTCTACGGGCAGTCAGAATGCGGGAGGGTCCTGCCCTGAACTCAGCTCGCACAAGGAAGCACGCCTACAAGCCAGCTTTCAACTAGCTGCGTTCCTCGGGCACTGAGAACGTAACAGTGTTCTAAGCCAGGAGGTACCCAGAATACCACTCCACTGCAGCTGGAGACACCCTCCAGGTCTGCTTATTCCACTTGCGTCTCACAAGCCTCTGACAAACGGCTGTGGTGCAGATGTTGGAAACTCTTTCTGCAGGCAGTGTGCAACTGTGAGGGACTGAGGGTGAGCTCAACTCTCCGAAGTAAGTTGCTTTCGGACAAGGCGTTCAGCTAGCTTCTCTCGTATGGCACTTAGGATGTCGCACCTGGCTCACACAGGAAATACTAGGAAATCGCTGGGTTGAGCTTGGATGCACTAGTCTTGTGGGCCGGGACTTTCCACTTACCTCTCACAACACTTCAGGCACGCATCGGGGCTAGGCCTGTTAGGAGCGCGGTGTACGTGCAGGCAGGATGTGGGAGGGACAGTCCATAAGCCCAACTCTCGGAAGTGTGTATGCTTTGCAGGCAGATGTCTGCTAGACACTTTGATGGGAGCTAGGACCGAGCTACACTCTCATTGAACAAGGACGTTTGCAATGTCTGCATTGAGATCAGATACACCTGAGGAGAATCCTGTCACTTCCACATGCTCTTCACACAACCTCTTCCGGCACCTAACATAAGGATGCTGGGACCTACGTCTACGGGCAGTCAGAATGCGGGAGGGTCCTGCCCTGAACTCAGCTCGCACAAGGAAGCACGCCTACAAGCCAGCTTTCAACTAGCTGCGTTCCTCGGGCACTGAGAACGTAACAGTGTTCTAAGCCAGGAGGTACCCAGAATACCACTCCACTGCAGCTGGAGACACCCTCCAGGTCTGCTTATTCCACTTGCGTCTCACAAGCCTCTGACAAACGGCTGTGGTGCAGATGTTGGAAACTCTTTCTGCAGGCAGTGTGCAACTGTGAGGGACTGAGGGTGAGCTCAACTCTCCGAAGTAAGTTGCTTTCGGACAAGGCGTTCAGCTAGCTTCTCTCGTATGGCACTTAGGATGTAGCACCTGGCTCACACAGGAAATACTAGGAAATCGCTGGGTTGAGCTTGGATGCACTAGTCTTGTGGGCCGGGACTTTCCACTTACCTCTCACAACACTTCAGGCACGCATCGGGGCTAGGCCTGTTAGGAGCGCGGTGTACGTGCAGGCAGGATGTGGGAGGGACAGTCCATAAGCCCAACTCTCGGAAGTGTGTATGCTTTGCAGGCAGATGTCTGCTAGACACTTTGATGGGAGCTAGGACCGAGCTACACTCTCATTGAACAAGGACGTTTGCAATGTCTGCATTGAGATCAGATACACCTGAGGAGAATCCTGTCACTTCCACATGCTCTTCACACAACCTCTTCCGGCACCTAACATAAGGATGCTGGGACCTACGTCTACGGGCAGTCAGAATGCGGGAGGGTCCTGCCCTGAACTCAGCTCGCACAAGGAAGCACGCCTACAAGCCAGCTTTCAACTAGCTGCGTTCCTCGGGCACTGAGAACGTAACAGTGTTCTAAGCCAGGAGGTACCCAGAATACCACTCCACTGCAGCTGGAGACACCCTCCAGGTCTGCTTATTCCACTTGCGTCTCACAAGCCTCTGACAAACGGCTGTGGTGCAGATGTTGGAAACTCTTTCTGCAGGCAGTGTGCAACTGTGAGGGACTGAGGGTGAGCTCAACTCTCCGAAGTAAGTTGCTTTCGGACAAGGCGTTCAGCTAGCTTCTCTCGTATGGCACTTAGGATGTCGCACCTGGCTCACACAGGAAATACTAGGAAATCGCTGGGTTGAGCTTGGATGCACTAGTCTTGTGGGCCGGGACTTTCCACTTACCTCTCACAACACTTCAGGCACGCATCGGGGCTAGGCCTGTTAGGAGCGCGGTGTACGTGCAGGCAGGATGTGGGAGGGACAGTCCATAAGCCCAACTCTCGGAAGTGTGTATGCTTTGCAGGCAGATGTCTGCTAGACACTTTGATGGGAGCTAGGACCGAGCTACACTCTCATTGAACAAGGACGTTTGCAATGTCTGCATTGAGATCAGATACACCTGAGGAGAATCCTGTCACTTCCACATGCTCTTCACACAACCTCTTCCGGCACCTAACATAAGGATGCTGGGACCTACGTCTACGGGCAGTCAGAATGCGGGAGGGTCCTGCCCTGAACTCAGCTCGCACAAGGAAGCACGCCTACAAGCCAGCTTTCAACTAGCTGCGTTCCTCGGGCACTGAGAACGTAACAGTGTTCTAAGCCAGGAGGTACCCAGAATACCACTCCACTGCAGCTGGAGACACCCTCCAGGTCTGCTTATTCCACTTGCGTCTCACAAGCCTCTGACAAACGGCTGTGGTGCAGATGTTGGAAACTCTTTCTGCAGGCAGTGTGCAACTGTGAGGGACTGAGGGTGAGCTCAACTCTCCGAAGTAAGTTGCTTTCGGACAAGGCGTTCAGCTAGCTTCTCTCGTATGGCACTTAGGATGTCGCACCTGGCTCACACAGGAAATACTAGGAAATCGCTGGGTTGAGCTTGGATGCACTAGTCTTGTGGGCCGGGACTTTCCACTTACCTCTCACAACACTTCAGGCACGCATCGGGGCTAGGCCTGTTAGGAGCGCGGTGTACGTGCAGGCAGGATGTGGGAGGGACAGTCCATAAGCCCAACTCTCGGAAGTGTGTATGCTTTGCAGGCAGATGTCTGCTAGACACTTTGATGGGAGCTAGGACCGAGCTACACTCTCATTGAACAAGGACGTTTGCAATGTCTGCATTGAGATCAGATACACCTGAGGAGAATCCTGTCACTTCCACATGCTCTTCACACAACCTCTTCCGGCACCTAACATAAGGATGCTGGGACCTACGTCTACGGGCAGTCAGAATGCGGGAGGGTCCTGCCCTGAACTCAGCTCGCACAAGGAAGCACGCCTACAAGCCAGCTTTCAACTAGCTGCGTTCCTCGGGCACTGAGAACGTAACAGTGTTCTAAGCCAGGAGGTACCCAGAATACCACTCCACTGCAGCTGGAGACACCCTCCAGGTCTGCTTATTCCACTTGCGTCTCACAAGCCTCTGACAAACGGCTGTGGTGCAGATGTTGGAAACTCTTTCTGCAGGCAGTGTGCAACTGTGAGGGACTGAGGGTGAGCTCAACTCTCCGAAGTAAGTTGCTTTCGGACAAGGCGTTCAGCTAGCTTCTCTCGTATGGCACTTAGGATGTCGCACCTGGCTCACACAGGAAATACTAGGAAATCGCTGGGTTGAGCTTGGATGCACTAGTCTTGTGGGCCGGGACTTTCCACTTACCTCTCACAACACTTCAGGCACGCATCGGGGCTAGGCCTGTTAGGAGCGCGGTGTACGTGCAGGCAGGATGTGGGAGGGACAGTCCATAAGCCCAACTCTCGGAAGTGTGTATGCTTTGCAGGCAGATGTCTGCTAGACACTTTGATGGGAGCTAGGACCGAGCTACACTCTCATTGAACAAGGACGTTTGCAATGTCTGCATTGAGATCAGATACACCTGAGGAGAATCCTGTCACTTCCACATGCTCTTCACACAACCTCTTCCGGCACCTAACATAAGGATGCTGGGACCTACGTCTACGGGCAGTCAGAATGCGGGAGGGTCCTGCCCTGAACTCAGCTCGCACAAGGAAGCACGCCTACAAGCCAGCTTTCAACTAGCTGCGTTCCTCGGGCACTGAGAACGTAACAGTGTTCTAAGCCAGGAGGTACCCAGAATACCACTCCACTGCAGCTGGAGACACCCTCCAGGTCTGCTTATTCCACTTGCGTCTCACAAGCCTCTGACAAACGGCTGTGGTGCAGATGTTGGAAACTCTTTCTGCAGGCAGTGTGCAACTGTGAGGGACTGAGGGTGAGCTCAACTCTCCGAAGTAAGTTGCTTTCGGACAAGGCTTGGACAAGGCGTTCAGCTAGCTTCTCTCGTATGGCACTTAGGATGTCGCACCTGGCTCACACAGGAAATACTAGGAAATCGCTGGGTTGAGCTTGGATGCACTAGTCTTGTGGGCCGGGACTTTCCACTTACCTCTCACAACACTTCAGGCACGCATCGGGGCTAGGCCTGTTAGGAGCGCGGTGTACGTGCAGGCAGGATGTGGGAGGGACAGTCCATAAGCCCAACTCTCGGAAGTGTGTATGCTTTGCAGGCAGATGTCTGCTAGACACTTTGATGGGAGCTAGGACCGAGCTACACTCTCATTGAACAAGGACGTTTGCAATGTCTGCATTGAGATCAGATACACCTGAGGAGAATCCTGTCACTTCCACATGCTCTTCACACAACCTCTTCCGGCACCTAACATAAGGATGCTGGGACCTACGTCTACGGGCAGTCAGAATGCGGGAGGGTCCTGCCCTGAACTCAGCTCGCACAAGGAAGCACGCCTACAAGCCAGCTTTCAACTAGCTGCGTTCCTCGGGCACTGAGAACGTAACAGTGTTCTAAGCCAGGAGGTACCCAGAATACCACTCCACTGCAGCTGGAGACACCCTCCAGGTCTGCTTATTCCACTTGCGTCTCACAAGCCTCTGACAAACGGCTGTGGTGCAGATGTTGGAAACTCTTTCTGCAGGCAGTGTGCAACTGTGAGGGACTGAGGGTGAGCTCAACTCTCCGAAGTAAGTTGCTTTCGGACAAGGCGTTCAGCTAGCTTCTCTCGTATGGCACTTAGGATGTCGCACCTGGCTCACACAGGAAATACTAGGAAATCGCTGGGTTGAGCTTGGATGCACTAGTCTTGTGGGCCGGGACTTTCCACTTACCTCTCACAACACTTCAGGCACGCATCGGGGCTAGGCCTGTTAGGAGCGCGGTGTACGTGCAGGCAGGATGTGGGAGGGACAGTCCATAAGCCCAACTCTCGGAAGTGTGTATGCTTTGCAGGCAGATGTCTGCTAGACACTTTGATGGGAGCTAGGACCGAGCTACACTCTCATTGAACAAGGACGTTTGCAATGTCTGCATTGAGATCAGATACACCTGAGGAGAATCCTGTCACTTCCACATGCTCTTCACACAACCTCTTCCGGCACCTAACATAAGGATGCTGGGACCTACGTCTACGGGCAGTCAGAATGCGGGAGGGTCCTGCCCTGAACTCAGCTCGCACAAGGAAGCACGCCTACAAGCCAGCTTTCAACTAGCTGCGTTCCTCGGGCACTGAGAACGTAACAGTGTTCTAAGCCAGGAGGTACCCAGAATACCACTCCACTGCAGCTGGAGACACCCTCCAGGTCTGCTTATTCCACTTGCGTCTCACAAGCCTCTGACAAACGGCTGTGGTGCAGATGTGGGAAACTCTTTCTGCAGGCAGTGTGCAACTGTGAGGGACTGAGGGTGAGCTCAACTCTCCGAAGTAAGTTGCTTTCGGACAAGGCGTTCAGCTAGCTTCTCTCGTATGGCACTTAGGATGTAGCACCTGGCTCACACAGGAAATACTAGGAAATCGCTGGGTTGAGCTTGGATGCACTAGTCTTGTGGGCCGGGACTTTCCACTTACCTCTCACAACACTTCAGGCACGCATCGGGGCTAGGCCTGTTAGGAGCGCGGTGTACGTGCAGGCAGGATGTGGGAGGGACAGTCCATAAGCCCAACTCTCGGAAGTGTGTATGCTTTGCAGGCAGATGTCTGCTAGACACTTTGATGGGAGCTAGGACCGAGCTACACTCTCATTGAACAAGGACGTTTGCAATGTCTGCATTGAGATCAGATACACCTGAGGAGAATCCTGTCACTTCCACATGCTCTTCACACAACCTCTTCCGGCACCTAACATAAGGATGCTGGGACCTACGTCTACGGGCAGTCAGAATGCGGGAGGGTCCTGCCCTGAACTCAGCTCGCACAAGGAAGCACGCCTACAAGCCAGCTTTCAACTAGCTGCGTTCCTCGGGCACTGAGAACGTAACAGTGTTCTAAGCCAGGAGGTACCCAGAATACCACTCCACTGCAGCTGGAGACACCCTCCAGGTCTGCTTATTCCACTTGCGTCTCACAAGCCTCTGACAAACGGCTGTGGTGCAGATGTTGGAAACTCTTTCTGCAGGCAGTGTGCAACTGTGAGGGACTGAGGGTGAGCTCAACTCTCCGAAGTAAGTTGCTTTCGGACAAGGCGTTCAGCTAGCTTCTCTCGTATGGCACTTAGGATGTCGCACCTGGCTCACACAGGAAATACTAGGAAATCGCTGGGTTGAGCTTGGATGCACTAGTCTTGTGGGCCGGGACTTTCCACTTACCTCTCACAACACTTCAGGCACGCATCGGGGCTAGGCCTGTTAGGAGCGCGGTGTACGTGCAGGCAGGATGTGGGAGGGACAGTCCATAAGCCCAACTCTCGGAAGTGTGTATGCTTTGCAGGCAGATGTCTGCTAGACACTTTGATGGGAGCTAGGACCGAGCTACACTCTCATTGAACAAGGACGTTTGCAATGTCTGCATTGAGATCAGATACACCTGAGGAGAATCCTGTCACTTCCACATGCTCTTCACACAACCTCTTCCGGCACCTAACATAAGGATGCTGGGACCTACGTCTACGGGCAGTCAGAATGCGGGAGGGTCCTGCCCTGAACTCAGCTCGCACAAGGAAGCACGCCTACAAGCCAGCTTTCAACTAGCTGCGTTCCTCGGGCACTGAGAACGTAACAGTGTTCTAAGCCAGGAGGTACCCAGAATACCACTCCACTGCAGCTGGAGACACCCTCCAGGTCTGCTTATTCCACTTGCGTCTCACAAGCCTCTGACAAACGGCTGTGGTGCAGATGTTGGAAACTCTTTCTGCAGGCAGTGTGCAACTGTGAGGGACTGAGGGTGAGCTCAACTCTCCGAAGTAAGTTGCTTTCGGACAAGGCGTTCAGCTAGCTTCTCTCGTATGGCACTTAGGATGTCGCACCTGGCTCACACAGGAAATACTAGGAAATCGCTGGGTTGAGCTTGGATGCACTAGTCTTGTGGGCCGGGACTTTCCACTTACCTCTCACAACACTTCAGGCACGCATCGGGGCTAGGCCTGTTAGGAGCGCGGTGTACGTGCAGGCAGGATGTGGGAGGGACAGTCCATAAGCCCAACTCTCGGAAGTGTGTATGCTTTGCAGGCAGATGTCTGCTAGACACTTTGATGGGAGCTAGGACCGAGCTACACTCTCATTGAACAAGGACGTTTGCAATGTCTGCATTGAGATCAGATACACCTGAGGAGAATCCTGTCACTTCCACATGCTCTTCACACAACCTCTTCCGGCACCTAACATAAGGATGCTGGGACCTACGTCTACGGGCAGTCAGAATGCGGGAGGGTCCTGCCCTGAACTCAGCTCGCACAAGGAAGCACGCCTACAAGCCAGCTTTCAACTAGCTGCGTTCCTCGGGCACTGAGAACGTAACAGTGTTCTAAGCCAGGAGGTACCCAGAATACCACTCCACTGCAGCTGGAGACACCCTCCAGGTCTGCTTATTCCACTTGCGTCTCACAAGCCTCTGACAAACGGCTGTGGTGCAGATGTTGGAAACTCTTTCTGCAGGCAGTGTGCAACTGTGAGGGACTGAGGGTGAGCTCAACTCTCCGAAGTAAGTTGCTTTCGGACAAGGCGTTCAGCTAGCTTCTCTCGTATGGCACTTAGGATGTCGCACCTGGCTCACACAGGAAATACTAGGAAATCGCTGGGTTGAGCTTGGATGCACTAGTCTTGTGGGCCGGGACTTTCCACTTACCTCTCACAACACTTCAGGCACGCATCGGGGCTAGGCCTGTTAGGAGCGCGGTGTACGTGCAGGCAGGATGTGGGAGGGACAGTCCATAAGCCCAACTCTCGGAAGTGTGTATGCTTTGCAGGCAGATGTCTGCTAGACACTTTGATGGGAGCTAGGACCGAGCTACACTCTCATTGAACAAGGACGTTTGCAATGTCTGCATTGAGATCAGATACACCTGAGGAGAATCCTGTCACTTCCACATGCTCTTCACACAACCTCTTCCGGCACCTAACATAAGGATGCTGGGACCTACGTCTACGGGCAGTCAGAATGCGGGAGGGTCCTGCCCTGAACTCAGCTCGCACAAGGAAGCACGCCTACAAGCCAGCTTTCAACTAGCTGCGTTCCTCGGGCACTGAGAACGTAACAGTGTTCTAAGCCAGGAGGTACCCAGAATACCACTCCACTGCAGCTGGAGACACCCTCCAGGTCTGCTTATTCCACTTGCGTCTCACAAGCCTCTGACAAACGGCTGTGGTGCAGATGTTGGAAACTCTTTCTGCAGGCAGTGTGCAACTGTGAGGGACTGAGGGTGAGCTCAACTCTCCGAAGTAAGTTGCTTTCGGACAAGGCGTTCAGCTAGCTTCTCTCGTATGGCACTTAGGATGTAGCACCTGGCTCACACAGGAAATACTAGGAAATCGCTGGGTTGAGCTTGGATGCACTAGTCTTGTGGGCCGGGACTTTCCACTTACCTCTCACAACACTTCAGGCACGCATCGGGGCTAGGCCTGTTAGGAGCGCGGTGTACGTGCAGGCAGGATGTGGGAGGGACAGTCCATAAGCCCAACTCTCGGAAGTGTGTATGCTTTGCAGGCAGATGTCTGCTAGACACTTTGATGGGAGCTAGGACCGAGCTACACTCTCATTGAACAAGGACGTTTGCAATGTCTGCATTGAGATCAGATACACCTGAGGAGAATCCTGTCACTTCCACATGCTCTTCACACAACCTCTTCCGGCACCTAACATAAGGATGCTGGGACCTACGTCTACGGGCAGTCAGAATGCGGGAGGGTCCTGCCCTGAACTCAGCTCGCACAAGGAAGCACGCCTACAAGCCAGCTTTCAACTAGCTGCGTTCCTCGGGCACTGAGAACGTAACAGTGTTCTAAGCCAGGAGGTACCCAGAATACCACTCCACTGCAGCTGGAGACACCCTCCAGGTCTGCTTATTCCACTTGCGTCTCACAAGCCTCTGACAAACGGCTGTGGTGCAGATGTTGGAAACTCTTTCTGCAGGCAGTGTGCAACTGTGAGGGACTGAGGGTGAGCTCAACTCTCCGAAGTAAGTTGCTTTCGGACAAGGCGTTCAGCTAGCTTCTCTCGTATGGCACTTAGGATGTCGCACCTGGCTCACACAGGAAATACTAGGAAATCGCTGGGTTGAGCTTGGATGCACTAGTCTTGTGGGCCGGGACTTTCCACTTACCTCTCACAACACTTCAGGCACGCATCGGGGCTAGGCCTGTTAGGAGCGCGGTGTACGTGCAGGCAGGATGTGGGAGGGACAGTCCATAAGCCCAACTCTCGGAAGTGTGTATGCTTTGCAGGCAGATGTCTGCTAGACACTTTGATGGGAGCTAGGACCGAGCTACACTCTCATTGAACAAGGACGTTTGCAATGTCTGCATTGAGATCAGATACACCTGAGGAGAATCCTGTCACTTCCACATGCTCTTCACACAACCTCTTCCGGCACCTAACATAAGGATGCTGGGACCTACGTCTACGGGCAGTCAGAATGCGGGAGGGTCCTGCCCTGAACTCAGCTCGCACAAGGAAGCACGCCTACAAGCCAGCTTTCAACTAGCTGCGTTCCTCGGGCACTGAGAACGTAACAGTGTTCTAAGCCAGGAGGTACCCAGAATACCACTCCACTGCAGCTGGAGACACCCTCCAGGTCTGCTTATTCCACTTGCGTCTCACAAGCCTCTGACAAACGGCTGTGGTGCAGATGTTGGAAACTCTTTCTGCAGGCAGTGTGCAACTGTGAGGGACTGAGGGTGAGCTCAACTCTCCGAAGTAAGTTGCTTTCGGACAAGGCGTTCAGCTAGCTTCTCTCGTATGGCACTTAGGATGTAGCACCTGGCTCACACAGGAAATACTAGGAAATCGCTGGGTTGAGCTTGGATGCACTAGTCTTGTGGGCCGGGACTTTCCACTTACCTCTCACAACACTTCAGGCACGCATCGGGGCTAGGCCTGTTAGGAGCGCGGTGTACGTGCAGGCAGGATGTGGGAGGGACAGTCCATAAGCCCAACTCTCGGAAGTGTGTATGCTTTGCAGGCAGATGTCTGCTAGACACTTTGATGGGAGCTAGGACCGAGCTACACTCTCATTGAACAAGGACGTTTGCAATGTCTGCATTGAGATCAGATACACCTGAGGAGAATCCTGTCACTTCCACATGCTCTTCACACAACCTCTTCCGGCACCTAACATAAGGATGCTGGGACCTACGTCTACGGGCAGTCAGAATGCGGGAGGGTCCTGCCCTGAACTCAGCTCGCACAAGGAAGCACGCCTACAAGCCAGCTTTCAACTAGCTGCGTTCCTCGGGCACTGAGAACGTAACAGTGTTCTAAGCCAGGAGGTACCCAGAATACCACTCCACTGCAGCTGGAGACACCCTCCAGGTCTGCTTATTCCACTTGCGTCTCACAAGCCTCTGACAAACGGCTGTGGTGCAGATGTTGGAAACTCTTTCTGCAGGCAGTGTGCAACTGTGAGGGACTGAGGGTGAGCTCAACTCTCCGAAGTAAGTTGCTTTCGGACAAGGCGTTCAGCTAGCTTCTCTCGTATGGCACTTAGGATGTCGCACCTGGCTCACACAGGAAATACTAGGAAATCGCTGGGTTGAGCTTGGATGCACTAGTCTTGTGGGCCGGGACTTTCCACTTACCTCTCACAACACTTCAGGCACGCATCGGGGCTAGGCCTGTTAGGAGCGCGGTGTACGTGCAGGCAGGATGTGGGAGGGACAGTCCATAAGCCCAACTCTCGGAAGTGTGTATGCTTTGCAGGCAGATGTCTGCTAGACACTTTGATGGGAGCTAGGACCGAGCTACACTCTCATTGAACAAGGACGTTTGCAATGTCTGCATTGAGATCAGATACACCTGAGGAGAATCCTGTCACTTCCACATGCTCTTCACACAACCTCTTCCGGCACCTAACATAAGGATGCTGGGACCTACGTCTACGGGCAGTCAGAATGCGGGAGGGTCCTGCCCTGAACTCAGCTCGCACAAGGAAGCACGCCTACAAGCCAGCTTTCAACTAGCTGCGTTCCTCGGGCACTGAGAACGTAACAGTGTTCTAAGCCAGGAGGTACCCAGAATACCACTCCACTGCAGCTGGAGACACCCTCCAGGTCTGCTTATTCCACTTGCGTCTCACAAGCCTCTGACAAACGGCTGTGGTGCAGATGTTGGAAACTCTTTCTGCAGGCAGTGTGCAACTGTGAGGGACTGAGGGTGAGCTCAACTCTCCGAAGTAAGTTGCTTTCGGACAAGGCGTTCAGCTAGCTTCTCTCGTATGGCACTTAGGATGTCGCACCTGGCTCACACAGGAAATACTAGGAAATCGCTGGGTTGAGCTTGGATGCACTAGTCTTGTGGGCCGGGACTTTCCACTTACCTCTCACAACACTTCAGGCACGCATCGGGGCTAGGCCTGTTAGGAGCGCGGTGTACGTGCAGGCAGGATGTGGGAGGGACAGTCCATAAGCCCAACTCTCGGAAGTGTGTATGCTTTGCAGGCAGATGTCTGCTAGACACTTTGATGGGAGCTAGGACCGAGCTACACTCTCATTGAACAAGGACGTTTGCAATGTCTGCATTGAGATCAGATACACCTGAGGAGAATCCTGTCACTTCCACATGCTCTTCACACAACCTCTTCCGGCACCTAACATAAGGATGCTGGGACCTACGTCTACGGGCAGTCAGAATGCGGGAGGGTCCTGCCCTGAACTCAGCTCGCACAAGGAAGCACGCCTACAAGCCAGCTTTCAACTAGCTGCGTTCCTCGGGCACTGAGAACGTAACAGTGTTCTAAGCCAGGAGGTACCCAGAATACCACTCCACTGCAGCTGGAGACACCCTCCAGGTCTGCTTATTCCACTTGCGTCTCACAAGCCTCTGACAAACGGCTGTGGTGCAGATGTTGGAAACTCTTTCTGCAGGCAGTGTGCAACTGTGAGGGACTGAGGGTGAGCTCAACTCTCCGAAGTAAGTTGCTTTCGGACAAGGCGTTCAGCTAGCTTCTCTCGTATGGCACTTAGGATGTAGCACCTGGCTCACACAGAAATACTAGGAAATCGCTGCGTTGAGCTTGGATGCACTAATCTTGTGGGCCGGGACTTTCCACTTACCTCTCACAACACTTCAGTCACGCATCGGGGCTAGGCCTGTTAGTAGCGCGGTGTACGTGCAGGCAGGATGTGGGAGGGACAGTCCATAAGCCCAACTCTCGGAAGTGTGTATGCTTTACAGGCAAATGTCTGCTAGACACTTTGATGGGAGCTAGGACTGAGCTACACTCTCATTGAACAAGGACGTTTGCAATGTCTGCTATTGAGATCAGATACACTTGAGGAGAGTCCTGTCACTTCCACATGCTCTTCACACAACCTCTTCTGGCACCTAACATAAGGATGCTGGGACCTACGTCTACGGGCAGTCAGAATGCGGGACGGTCCTGCCCTTACCTCAGCTCTCACAAGGAAGCATGCCTACAAGCCAGCTTTCAACTAGCTGCGTTCCTAGGGCACTGAGAACGTAGCCAGTATTCAAAGCCAGGAGGTTCCCAGAATACCACTCCACTGCAGCTGGAGACACCCTCCAGGTCTGCTTATTCCAATTGCGACTCACAAGCCTCTGACAAACGGCTCTGGTGCAGATGTCGGAAACCTTTTCTGCAGGCAGTGTGCAACTCTGAGGGACTGAGGGTGAGCTCAACTCTCCCAAGTAAGTTGCTTTTGGACAAGGCGTACAGCTAGCTTCTCTCGTATGGCACTTAGGATGTAGCACCTGGGTCACACAGGAAATACTAGGAAATCGCTAGATTGAGCTTGGATGCACTAGTCTTGTAGGCCAGGGACTTTCCACTTACCTCTCACAACAATTCATTCACGCATCGAGCCTAGACCTGTTAGGAGCGAGGTGTACCTGCAGGCAGGATGTGGGAGGGACAGGCCATAAGGTCAACTCTCATGGTCGTGTATGCCTGGGAGGCAGATGTCTGCTCCCCACTCATACAGGGGAGTTAGAACCTAGCTACACTCTAATTGAACAAGGACATTGGCAATCGCTGTATTCAACTCACGTTGCCATGAGGGCAGGCCTGACGTTTCCACAGGCATTTCTCACAACGTCTCCCTGCACCTGACATGAGGATGTTAGCAGCTCCACCCACAGGGGGACCCGAGATGGACGGTCCTTCCTTGAGCTCAACTCTCAAAAGGAAGCCTGCCCCGAATGCAGCTTTCCACTAGCTGCGTTCTTATGGCCATGAGAACGTAGCAGCACTGGAAGTCAGGACGTTTCTTGAATATTGCTCTACTGCACCGAGTGACAGCACCATTGAGGCCTGCAGCTTTCCCCTTGCATCCCATGAGCTTCTGACAAATATGTCTAGTGACGATGTTCATAACTCTATGTGCAGGCAGTGTGGAAGTGGGAAGGACCGCGAATCAGCTCATCTCACAGAAGGAAGTTCCCCCGAGAGAGAGCTTGCAACTAGGTACTCAGGTTGGAAGTTAGTATGTACCACCCATCTGAGGGAGGAAGTCATCAGAAGTCACTGGATTGAGCAAAGAGACACTTGCCTCTCACAAAGCTTGAATCCCGTGTCCAACAAAATCCCTTGGCTGCAAAGGGTACAGGCGGTCAGCATGTGGGAGGTTGAAGCCATCAGCTCAACCCAAAGGAGTGTGCATGCCTTGGAGGCAGCTGTCCGCTAGGCGCGAAATTGACAAGCCAGTCATTTGTGCTCTCTCTGCTCCTGTGCCGCGTAGAATGAAATGCTGTACAAGCGAACCGTACAGGCAGTCAGGATGTGGGAGTGATAGGCCATAAGCTCAACTCTCGGAAGTGTGTACGCTTTCCAGGCAGATGGCTGCTAGACACTTATTGATGGGAGCTGGGACCGAGCTACACTCTCATTGAACAAGGACGTTTGCAATGTCTGTATTGGACTCAGATTCACTTGAGCAGAGTCCTGTCACTTCCATATGCTTTTCACACAACCTCTTCCGGCACCTAAAATAAGGATGCTGGGACCTAGGTCTACGGGCAGTCAGGATGTGGGAGGGTCCTGCCCTGACCTCAGCTCGCACAAGGAAGCATGCCTACAAGCCAGCTTTCAACCAGCTGCGTTCATTCAAGTAGCTGGGCACTGAGAACGTAGCAGTACTCTAAGCAGGAGGTACCCAGAATACCACTCCACTGCAGCTGGAGACACCCTCCAGGTCTGCTTATTCCCCTTGCGTCTCACAAGTCTCTCACAAAAGGCTGTGGTGCAGATGTTGGAAACTCATTCTGCAGGCAATGTGCAACTGTGAGGGACTGAGGGTGAGCTCAACTCTCCGAAGTAAGTTGCTTTTGGACAAGGCGTTCAGCTAGCTTCTCTCGTATGGCACTTAGGATGTCGCACCTGGCTCACACAGGAAATACTAGGAAATCACTGGATTGAGCTTGGAGGCACTTGTCTTGTGGGCCGGGACTTTCCACTTACCTCTCACAACACTTCAGTCCCGCATCGAGCCTAGGCCTGTTAGGAGCGAGGTGTACCTGCAGGCAGGATGTGGGAGGGACAGGCCATAAGCTCAACTCTCAGGAGCGTGTATGCCTGGGAGGCAGATGTCTGCCCCCACTCATACAGGGGAGTTAGAACCTAGCTACACTCTAATTGAACAGGGACGTTGGCAATCGCTGTATTCAACTCACATACACGTGAGTACAGCCCTGTGCTTCCACATGCATTTCTGACAACCTCTCCCTGCTCCTAAAATGAGGATGTTGGCAGCTACGTCTACAGGCAGTTATGATGCGGTGGGGGGTCCTGCCTTGAACTCATATCTCAAGGGAAGCATGCCTCAGTGCAGCTTTCCAGTAGCTGCGTTCTTACGGCCATGACAATGTAGCAGCAGTGTAAGGTGTATGCAGGCTGTGGATGAAGCTGTCCGGGAGGTGCGAAAGTGACAAGCAAGTCACTTGGTTCTCTCTCTGCTACTGTTCTGCGTAGAACGAAATCCTGTGGAAGCGAACCGTGCAGGCAGTCAGGATGTGGGAGGGACAGGCCATAAGCTCAACTCTCAGAAATGTGAATGCCTTGTGGGTACATGTTTGCTTGCCACTCCTACAGGGGAGATAGAACCTAGCATGACTCTCATTGAACAAGGCTGTTGGAAATCCCTGTATTGAATTCAGATTCACTTGAGTACAGGCCAGACACTTCCACATGCTTTTCACACAACCTCTTCCAGCACCTCACTTAAGGATGATAGGAGGTATGTCTGCAGGTAGCCAGGATGTGGGCAGGTCCTGCCCTGAGCTCAGCTCTCACAAGGAAGCATCCCTAGAAGCCAGTTTTCAACTAGCTGTGTTTTTATGACTGTGTTGTCCTTCTAACCTAACCTATACTTGGTCACTCCAGTCCCCAACTGGGCCTCAGCTGGTCTTGTGCCTCTGGTACTTTGTTTGGCCTCACCTGGACCTGGAAACTATGTTCCCACCTGGGCCGCAACTGGTCTTATGACTTTTGTCCCCACCTGTGTCTCACCCAGACCAGGTGACTGAGTTCCACCTGGGCCTTACCTGGACCTGGTGAATCTGGTCCCCTCCTGGGTATCACCTGGACCTGGTGACTCTGGTTCTCACGTGCACCTCACCTGGAGCTGGTGACTCTTGTACTCACCTGGGCATCATCAGGATATGTTTAGTCTGTTTCCCAAGTGAGACTCTGGAACATTTAATTTGGTCCTCACCTGGGCTTCACCTGGACCTGGTGACTCTGGTTTCCACATGAACCACACGTGGACCTGGTGTCCCTGCTGTTCTTGTAGCCTCTCCTGTGCCTGGTGACTCCAGTCCCCCTACCCCCGGGCCTCACCTGGATTTGGTGATTCTGGTCCTCAGCTTGGTTTCACCTGGACCTGGTGACTGTGGTCCCCACCTTGGCCTTACCTGGACCTGCTGATTCTGGTTCCCACCTGGGCCTCACCTGTACCTGGTGATCTGGTTCTCACATGGACCACACATAGACCTGGTGACCATGCTGTCCTTCTAGACTCACCTTAACTGGTAACTCTGGTGTCCACCTGGGCCTCCCTGGACCTGGTGAATCTGGTCCCCACTTGGTCCTCAAGTGGACCTGGTGACTCTGGTCCTGAGATGGGCATCATTGGAACATGGTTATTATGTTCCCCACCTGGGACTCACCTCGACCTGGTAACTCTGGTCCTTACCTGGGCCCCACCTGGACCTGGTGATTCTGGTCTGCACCTGAGACTACCCTGGATCTGGTGACTGTGGTCCCCACCTGGGCCTCACTTGGACCTGGTGACTCTGATCCCCATCTGGGCCTCACCTGGCCCTGTTAACTCTGGTCCTCAACTGGGCATAATTGGGACCCGGTTACTGTGTTCCACAACTGAGCCTCACCTGGACCAGGTGACTCTGGTCCCCCTCTGGGTCTCACCCTGACCTGGTGACTGTGAACCCCACTTTGGCCTGATTTGGACCTTCTGACTCTGGTTGCCACCTGCGCCTCACCTTGAACTGTTGACTCTGGTTCTTTCAAGGGCCTCCCCTATACCTGGTGATTCTGGTCCCACCTGGGCCTCACGTGTGCCTGGTGAGTCTGGTCCCCACCAGGACCTCTCCTGGACCTGGTGACTCTCTTTCCAACATGGACCTCACCTGGATCTGGTGACTCTGGTCCTCAGTTTGGCCTCACCCGGGCCTGGTGCTCTCGTCCCCCTTAAAACCCAACTGACCTGGTGAATTCGTCCCCCCCGGGGTATGCCATTTTCCCCCCAAATTCGACCTGAGATTTGGTCCTCCGTGGGCCCCACATGGACCTGGGCTCAGTGGATTAGTGGCTTGTTTCCCCCATGGGGTCAAATGATCTGGGCTGTGGTTCCCTTTTTTTTCCTCCCAGGACCCCGGTGATTCTGATCCCCCTTGGGCCTTGCGGCCCCAGTGACTCTGGTCCCCAAATAGGCATCATTGGGGCCTGGATACTCTATTCCACCCGGGGCCCCACTTTGACCGGGGACCTCTGGCCCACTTGGGCCCCCAAACTAAATGGTTACTCTTGGGCCCCCTGGGGCCTCCCCTTACCTTTTGCTCTGGTCCCCCCCCGGGGTTTTATTGGGGCCCGGGAATCTGGTCCTTACCTGTTCCTCACCCGGACCTTGTGACTGGGTCCCCACCTGGTCTCACTGGATTTGGTAAATCTTGTTGCCCCCCGGGGCCTCACCTGGACCTTGTGACTGTGGCCCCCACCTGGGTTTCCCTGGATCGGGGGGGGGGGGGTTGGGTTCCCCATAGGGGGCTTTCCTGGACCTGGTTCCTGTGGTCCCTTTGGCCCCCGGGAACAAATGCCCTTCTGGGTAAATAATAAAATTTAAAAACCAAAAAAAAGGGAAAGGAAAAAGGCATACGATCCTCTCAAGATTTGCAGAAAAAGATTTGAAAAAAATACAACAAAAAAAGCATAGGGGGTTAAAAAAAGGGGAAAAAGGGGGAAGGGGAGAAAAAATTTTGTGGGAAAATACAGAAAGGGAAAACAGAACAATAAAGACTCCTACTCTGGGAAAGAACTAGGGGGGGTGGAAGGGGAGGCGGGGGGGGTGGGGGTGAATGGGTGACGGGCATGAGGGGGCCCTTGAGGGGATGAGCACGGGTGTTATTCGTATGTTGAAAAAGTGAAAGCAATAAAAAAAAATTTTTAATTTTTTTTTAAAAAAAAAAGGTAGGGGGGTTTTTTTTTTTTTTTTTTTTATTTATTTTTTTTTTTTGGCCCTAGTGGGTTTTTGAGGAAAACGATAAACAACGAAATTTTTAAAGGGGCCGTGTGGGAAGGCCCCGTAGCGAATCATCCTCAAGGTGAAACTTGAAATCTTTCCCCCCAAGAGCAGGAACAAGCCAGGAAAGTCCCCCTCAGATGGAATCATCGTAGTCAACGACGGGAAAACAAAAAAGGTTCCACCCCGGGAAGGGGGACTCACCCCGTCCCTTTTTGCGAAGTTGGGGTATTAAAAACGGAACCCCAAACCACCAAAAAACTTTTTGAACTAATGGTAAATTTCCTTAAATTTGTGGGAAAAAAAATGAACAGAGTAGTAGCCGCTGTGTCCCGACAAGAGCACTCGGGAAGGAAATTCAGGACTGACCCCTTTGGAGATAAAAAAAACAAAATAATTAGACTAACCAAGGACTGCAAGACTTTCCCCTAAAAATTAAAAGCTTGGGAGGACTTCCGGGCTCGGGGGTCGGAGCCTTCATTTGTTAAAATGTCCACAGTTCCAGAAGCCACCGCATTCCAAGTCATTCCTATCAAATCATGGGGGCCGTTTTTAGAAATAGAAAAAGCACCCCAAAACATTTGTCCGGCCCCACAAATGACCTGGACGCAAATCAGTGTTGGGAGCGGGGCCCAGAGCTGGACGCAGCACTTTTTATTTCAAAAAGTTTCCAGAGACACAGGATAAAGCAGTGTGGTTCTTGGGCCCCCGGTGTCTCCCTTGGTTAAGCATCTGACTCTTGACCTCAACCCCGGTCTTGATCTTGGGGTATAAGTATAGGCCTGTGCGGGTGTGACAGGCTTTTGGGCCTACTTAAACAAAACCAAAACCCCCAGGGGGTGGGGTTTTGGCATTGCTGAAGGAGCAGAATAGAGAGCCTGGAAAAAAAATGCACCTGATACAGTAAATGATTTTTAAACTTAATTTAATTTAAAAACCCCTTAATAACAGTATAGTGTTTTTTAAATTTCAGGATTGACTTTAGGGATTCACCGTTGGAGATACCCAGGCTCATGACTCACGTGCCCTCCTTCTGCCCTCTAATTACCCTGTCCCCCACTTCCCCCCTCCCGGACCCCCAGTTTGTTTTCCCGTGTGGGTTCTTTTTTCCCCCATTTGTTTTCATCTTATTTTTTTTTCCCTTCCCTTCACAGATTCCCTCTGCTTTTCTTCTTTAATTTCACTTTGAATGACCCAAGGCCCCTTTTTCTTTCCTACTGATATTTCACTTAACAGATCCCCCTTTGTTTATCCACGTCATTGCAAATGGCAAGATTTCCTTTTCCCTTTTATGCTGAGTAACATTCCTATATCTATCTATTTTTATCATTACCCCCTTTTATCTCCCCCCCCTCTTTATCCCTCATTGCTGAAGGCACCCGGGGCCTCTCACAGGTGGGTACTGTGGACCCGCCTGCTGTGGACATTGGGTGCAGTTGTCCCCGGGGTCTCATGCATCGTATCTTCGGAGTGACTCCAGGGCCGAGCACCTGTGGTCGCAGGGGGGGCTCTATTTTAACTTCCTGAGGAGCCTCCACACTGTTTCCGGGTGGCTGCAACCGGCCGCGGTCCCCCACAGTGGAAGGGGGGGGGT
>NW_024570785.1:0-63375 GCF_018345385.1 Vulpes lagopus | reverse complement strand
TTCTCCCATTCTCTGTTTCCTATAAAATAATGACATTTAAACTCTGCCAAACAATAAGAAAAATTCAGGAATTAAAATTTATATATAAAAATAAGGAAGGTGAAAGCAGAGTTAGGAAAGAAAACTGCAGACCGTCATTTTGCGTGGGTAGCCAACTCAGGCACAAATATTAACACGGGGACCCCTTGCCACAGTAACCAGAAGCGTGGTCTTGACCCTGACCCACTACTACTACTGCTGCTGCCCAAAATTGGTTGGAAATCTCAGCTTCTGCCCTTCTCCCTCATGGCTTCCTGGAGAGAAGTGAGTGTTATAGATCATTTATTTTTCCATTGAATGTGCCTTTGAACACCTCTATTTTCGGTTTTCTTTGACAGCATCATAGAGGTATGATGTACACAGGACTGCACATTTAATGGGTGCAATTTGAGGAGTTTGGATAGATGCAAACACCAGTGATATTAGGACGACCAAGGTAACATCCTTAAAAAAAAACAAAAACAAAAACAAAAAAGGGACACGAGGGAAATTTTGGAGGGTGTTGGATGCTTTGGTTTGGTTTTGGTGGGAAGCACACTTAACGGAAATCCACCCTCTTATTTTGAAGTACGTGGAACAGTACCGTGAAGTGCAGATGCCGTGCTGTACCAGGAGCTTCTGGAGCTTGTTCATTTAGCACAGATGAAACTTTGTACTCAACTGAGCAATAACCCCCAGGGCCAAGCCTCCAGCCCCTAAGTGGGGTCATGCTGTGCTATCCTGTGACTGGCTTATTTCACAGAGCAGATATGCTTCTTGTTCTACCACCTTGTTACGAATGGCAGGATGCCCTTTTTATTCTTAAAGGAATTCCTTTAATTGCCAAATTTCAGGTTTATTCTTTTCTATTCATTATCTGGTGAAATTCTCCACCTTGCAGTGTATTTTCTGAATCATCCTTGTTATAGCTCCTTTTGAGACCTTGTCTAAGGATTCCAATAACTAAGTCCTTGGAGCTTGCTCTTGTGGTCTCTTTATGTTCCCCTTTGATGCGGTTTCTGGACATATCTGGTGAGGTGTCAAAGAGCTGTCCGACATTGCCTGCGGAACAAAGAGACTCAGAAGATCACCCTCCCAATAGGTAGACAGAGTGGGGTCAAGTTGCCCAAGCCAACCAGGGGCTGAGGACAGCCAGGGGCTCCGTAGGCTTGTAAGACTCTTTTAAGCTTGAGAGTCATCCTGACTCATGGGTCTCAGCTGATAACCTGGTGGCTTTCCCAGGACCCATTCTCCTTCATGGATGGTGAACCCCAAGCATTATCTTCTCTGCACCTTGAGATTATGCCCAGTGTTAGCCCATTTTTCAGTATTTTTATGAATCTGTTAGATCCTTGCCCTTCTCCCTTGAAGAACACCTATGCTCTGAGAGAAAGCTGAGCCTTGATAGCCAAGATCTCATGAGAAGCTGGGCAGAGAGAAGTGGGCTCAGCTCCTGGCTGCCTCCACAGGCTGAAACTTTTTTTTTCTCTTCTGCCCCACAAGTGAGATTTCTCATTCATCTGGTTTCTCAGCCTGTTAGCAACGGCCCTCTGCCGGTTCCTTTATGTGGGATTCTTATATGCTTACCCTGAGGTATGAATCAGCAAATAGACTGAAGGAAAAGCAGGTACAGAATGTGGGCTTATTTCTCCTCCATTTCCCTTTACTCAAGAACTTCACCTTCACCTTCCAAATCCCGGGTGCCACCATAGGTACCTGGCAGCTTCAAACAGATCTTAGCATCTCATTCAGCCTCCCTTAGCTCTTAGCTCCTGGTGTTTGCACTGCTCTGTGCTTCCAGCCACTCCATAGTCCTCATGCAAAAAATCGATACAGGGGGTGGCATTTCTGATAAACACTCCAGAAATGGGGCCGATACAGGCAGGTCGTTTGGCAGCTCCAGCAAAAGAACCACAGCTGGCAGGTTGTAGGCAGAGTCAAATTATAAAACAAGTGGAGGAACCTGGATAGAATGAACTCAGGAACAGAATCGTCCAAATGACTGGAAGCAGCACTTCAAGGGGATACCCAAGAGGGATGAGAAATATAGCTGGGGAAATGGTTGGTCACCAAGATTCAAGGATCTTGGGTAACAAAGTTTGGGTTCTCCTCCCCACACATAAAATGGAAAATACTGAAGGAGTTTCACTGTTACCGTAAATTCTGAGACGGGTCCTATCAAGGGACAGTGCAAACAGTGAAGCACCTGGTGGTAGGGGTGGGTTTGGGAAACAGGAGATTAACATGACAGTTTATAGATGTATGTGAGGACGTGTTTTCCGCCTCTTTCTTCTGGTTCTGCCGTGACCATCCACCCCCAAGAGGCCTGACCGAGGTGCCTGTCAGTTTTTCCTGAGCTGAATGCCACCCCTTTTCTACTCAGTACACCATTCATGACTGTTGATCTCAGGGCATAGGAAGCTCCTCCTGGAGGGAAAGAGCTGCCCCAATCATCCATGAGAGTTTACAAAGGGCAGAGGCACATGATGAATGCTATTTCTTTCTCACCATTGCACTGATCCGACAGTGTTTGCTTTCTTTTGGGGCAATGGCTCCAACCTGACAGCAAATGCCTGGAGAAGGACCATCTTCTTTAGGAAAGCCAGTTCCCTGCTGGGCTAGGCTGCGGGAAGTCATACCAGGGAGCCTCCACCTTGAATAATTCCCTGGCATCCAGAGACTTGTAGGTTCACAAGAGGATTTCAACAGCTTGCAGGGCCATGTGTCTCTGCCCATAGGGGCGCTCGCGTTAGCTAATCACATAGGAGCACACCACCAAGTGCTGCTTTGTTAAGTTATGGCAAGAAGCTGTCTTGTCACAGTGGGGAGATGCAGGTTGATGGGCCGAGCCCATTCCCTTCCTGTAGGCAGACTTACCAATAGCTGTAAGAACTTCCAAAACCTTTAAATGTATCCACAGAAGTGGAATTACAAGTCCAGGAAGATAACCTGAGATCCGCACACTAATATTTATTTGCCCAAGTTTTGTTTTTTGTTTTTTGTTTTTGTGTGTTTTTTTGTTTTTTGTTTTTTTTTTACAGTTTAATTTGTGAATCAAACTGGAAACACTTAAAATGCCCTGCATTGGGGAGAAAGGAGGGGGAAGTGGGTGAAATAAGCTGCTGTATGACCACATACTAGACTAGCATGACAAGTATTCAAATTTGTATTTGGTAAAATAGGTGATCATATGCGACATACAGACCATATATTCATTTTACAACGCAGATTGAGAAAATATGCATTGACTGTGTGCGTGCACGTGCACACACACAGAGACAAAGATTTTAACATTATTTATCCGAGGGTGATGGTGCCAATATTTGAATTTTCTCCTTACTTCACAGTGAACATGCATTTGTGCTTATAGAAAATATATGTCCACACGACTATACTTGATAATATGTATATTTGCACATTATGTATTAAACCAGGACTTAAGGATAAGAAGCTTGAGAGAAACTGGTATCCTAGAAAAACTTTTAAAAGATTATTTTGAGAGAGTGGGGGCAGGGGGAAGGCAGAGGGAGAGAGAATCTAAAACGGACTGAGTATGGAGCCTGTCTTGGGGCTTGATCTCATGATGGGGAGCTCATGACCTGAGCCAACCGAGTCACCCAGGCGACTCTAGAAAATACACTTTTAAAGTCAGGCAGACCTTTCTTAAGACTGTCGATTTCTAACTCTTGGATCCTAGATTTAAAAAAGCAGTTTGTGTTTTTATTTCACAAAAATTGTGTAAGGTAGTTTTCATCCTCATTTCCAATCAACAGAACTCAGAAGCATAAAGCACCAAGCACATCACCAGTGCTCAGAATCGGGAGCCTTATTATTAAGGAATTATAATACCATTCCAGTTTTCTTAATGCAGGGACATGTACAGGTATGGCCCAGGCAAAGGATGCTGAGAGGACGGCCCAGCCTCAGAGGGTGATTCTGCAGTCTTTGGGGTGAGAACTCCCAGGCTCAGAGCAGCACCTTCTGGCACAAGCATTTGTCTCTGACTCTCTTCTATGTTCTACGAGGACCAGCGCTTCTGCTCTGCAAGATCTTTTCTGTGCATGTCTGACTAGCCAGGGCACAGACAACCATCTTGCCTCCTTTAGATGAACAGAGAGGTCCCTGCTCCCCCTCATTCTTCGCTTTCATTTCTGGGAACTTCCTGAGGGCTTCAGACATTGCTTTGTCACCACATTCAAAACACAGGCACTCAGACATGGCCCTACCCTGCACCCCCTGCATGTGAGCACATTCTGCTCCAAGTACTGCAGGAGACACTGCAGTCCAGAAATCCCCGATTTCCAGCCTGGTCCCCACAGACACTTGTAGTTGGGCATTGTTTTAAGCAATGTTTAAATTCAAACTCTGCCTAGGCTTAGCTGTATGATTTGGGGTGAGTCACTTCCTCTGGCTGGGCCTCTGCCAAATCTCAGATCTCCCCACCTGGGAGGGCCTTTATGCATCATCTTGTCCAAACTCCTCATTTTGTCAGATGAACAATCACTCCGCCCCCAGCCCAATCACCCTGTGGTCCCGAGGATCAGTCTCAGCCTACCCTCTCCCCCTCTGGAGAAGCAGAGGCTGGGGCATCACAAGCCAGCAGAGGCGGCTGGTGACTCATGTGCATGGAGGGGGCTTCTCTGCCAAATCATCTCTATCAGAGTTGCTATGTGCCGAGCAAATGCATCACTGTGGAATCTCATGCCCCCAAGGAATTGTATTTCCGATTTTAGTTTTCTGTTACTAACATTTCTCTTGCTGATTTCATCTATGACTAGTATGTATTAGATCCTCACTCTGTGCTAATCAACTACAAGGTATGCAAATACTTTAAACCTCTAAATTATGAGATCCTCATCCTCGGGAGGAGGAAAACATTAACGTTTGGTAAGTGTAAATGTTAAGTATTAGGTGCAGGGAGGGCCGGCTGTCACATAGCTAGTCAGTGAGCCATAAAATGCAATGGATGATTATTATTGAAATAAGCAGCTGGAAAGCTTATAAAATCACATTTTTCTCTTTACAAGTGAGAAGACAGACTTTTGAGAATGGGGAGTATCAGGCCTGAGGTTCGCACAGTTGCATCTCAGGTCTAGGGTTCAGAACCTCTGTCTCCCCCAGATCCAGGGTATTGGACCTCCTTGGTGCTCTCCCTCCTTTGCTCCAAGGCTACTGTTCAATGCCTCAGTCTAGTCCCTCATTTTTGAAACTAATCTCATCTCCCGAGTTCAGTGGTGTCTGCCGATGAGGGCCTCACTACCCATGTTTGGGAGTTCCTCTGTCCTCTGGGGTCTTGAGTAGAGTGCTTGGAACAACCCTGGTGTGAGATTTGCCACCATTTGGGTCCGTCTTCATGCCAGATTATGTTGTAGGTCTATTCAGAGTGAAGTGCATACAGTAGCTGTTAATAAAAGTAGTACATGGGGAAAGTTCTAAAGCAATAAAGGCCTAGATTAAGAAGATAGATCTCAAACGGCCCAACATGGTACCTCAAGGAGCTAGAGCAAGAACAAAGTGAGCCCAAAGTTAGCAGAAGGAATAAGACTAGAGCATAAATAAATGAAATACTAGAAAAAGGATGGAAATAAGAGCTGTTTAAGATAAAATTGACAAACTTGAAGCTCAGCCAAGAGATTCAAATAAATGTAATCAAAAGTGAAAACCATTACAGCTGATGCCACAGAGATAAGGATTCTCAGAGGACCCAGAGAATGGAATGGTGGGGGAGGGGAACAGGATGGTTGACAGGTAAGAAGTTTGTTACGCAAAATAACTTTAGAGCTCTGTTGTACAACATGGTACTTGTTCTTCACAATACAGTATATGGTGTACTTAAAAATGCATTAAGAAGATTCATCTCACATTAAGTGTTCTTGCCAAAACCCACAAAAGGGCACAAGGAAATTTTTGGAGGTGATGGGTAGGTTTTGTACCTTTGTTGTGATGACAGTATCACAGGTGTTCGCATGAGTCCAAGCTCAAAATGTATATACACTAGAGTTATGCAGGTTTCTGTAGAGCATGTTACCACAATAAAGCAAATAATTTGCTAAATAAACAAGCCAACGAATGAACATCTTGACTTCCATACATCAGACTGAACTCAGGGTAGTCAGAGGGCCAAAAGGCAGCTCAGTGACTCAGTAGGAAGGCCAGACTCTGGCACCAAACACACTGGTCTTCACATTCTGGCTTTGACTGAGATTAACTGTTTTAAGTCTGTTTCTTCTTAAAGGAGGGTAATAAGGGGCTCTTGGGTGGCTCAGTCTGTTGAGCTGAAATCAGGAGATGGTCGCTTAGGTCATGATCTCAGGGTTGTGGGATCAGTGCCACCCCCCCACCCCCATGTGGGGCTCCATGCTAAGTGAGGAGTCTTCTTAAAGATTCTCTCCCTCTGCCCCACTTGTGCATATACATATGCATGCCCTTTAAAAATAAATAGATCTTAAAAATAAAAGGGTAGGGATCCCTGGGTGGCGCAGCGGTTTGGCGCCTGCCTTTGGCCCAGGGCGCGATCCTGGAGACCCGGGATCGAATCCCACGTCGGGCTCTCGGTGCATGGAGCCTGCTTCTCCCTCTGCCTGTGTCTCTGCCTCTCTCTCTCTCTCTCTCTCTCTCTCTCTCTCTCTGTGACTATCATAAATAAATAAAAATTAAAAAAAAAAGAAAAAAAATAAATAAAAGGGTAATAATAGTTCTTACTTGCATGGTTGTTGGGAGGATAAATGTTATCTCTTGTTCATATTATTCTCTTAGGATAAATGATGAGTTAAGATCTAGTCAACAGCTCTGCCTTGAGTTGACTGCTCCATTGGAGAGGCAGGGAAAGGGGACATGGGATGCAAGGACCTTCTGTAGGCCCTTTCCAGATGTTTAGTCTCTGGATCCTCAGAAATATAAGCAAACAAGCACAGGTGGATGTTGATGCAAGGCTGCCTTGTGGGGGCAGCTGAGTCATTCTGGTTTAGATGTGGAGGCTGGATTCCACTGGGATAGGGAATCTAGGAGTAGAAAAAAAGACGTGGGCTGGTTTTGTTGCATTTTCTAAATTGTGCTATTTCCATTGAGTTCTATTCCAGTGAATCCTGAGAGACCCTCTGCTCAGGACCACAGCCAGACTTGGTAGAGGAACCTGGAGAGGACAGCATGGCTGCCTCTTCCTGGGCATGCAGCAACCTCTAGTGGCATGGGGCCCAAGTATTCACTCCAGGGTCCTTCATGCAGGTATTCCTGATGAAGGGATGTTCTGGAGATTGCCATCATCTAAGCTATCCTACTTCCCTTGGGAACCTGTAGCTCTAGGAGCTAAGCAGGACAAGGGGGGACTCCTGTCATGTAAACATGTGCTCATGTAATAGATCTGGGCTAACTTGCAGGATAACTTGCACTTATTTGCCTGAGCAATTGGAGTCTGTTTCTTCAGAATTAGATCTGGAGATTCAAGAGGGCAGATAATGCATGTTAGAAGTAGCCTGAGGAAATCCAATAGATTTTGGCACCTAGCTTCACATTAAAAAATTAGTTACATTAACTTCAATATTTTCCTTTCTTTACTAGATGAAATTGGCTCAAGTTCCCCCCATCTCCCCCCCGCCCAAAGTGAAGGGTCTATTCTCTTGAGAGATGTCAGTTAAGTGCTGAAGAGTGGTAGGTTCACAGGTCTCTAAAACTTTGTCCTACATAGATCAATGGAACAGAATAGAGAACCCAGAAGTGGACCCTGAAATGTATGGTCAACTAATATTTGATAAAGGAGGAAAGACTATCCATTGGAAGAAAGACAGTCTCTTCAATAAATGGTGCTGGGAAAATTGGACATCCACATGCAGAAGAATGAAACTGGACCACTCTCTTTCACCATACACAAAGATAAACTCAAAATGGATGAGAGATCTAAATGTGAGACAAGAGTCCATCAAAATCATAGAAGAGAACACAGGCAACACCCTTTTTGAGCTCAGCCACAGTAACTTCTTGCAAGATACATCCACAAAGGCAAAAGAAACAAAAGCAAAAATGAACTATTGGGACTTCATCAAGATAAGAAGCTTTTGCACAGCAAAGGATACAGTCAACAAAACTAAAAGACAACCTACAGAATGGGAGAAGATATTTGCAAATGACATATCAGATAAAGGGCTAGTTTCCAAAATCTATAAAGAACTTATTAAACTCAACACCAAAGAAGCAAACAATCCAATCATGAAATGGGCAAAAGACATGAAGAGAAATCTCACAGAGGAAGACATAGACATGGCCAACATGCACATGAGAAAATGCTCTGCATCACTTGCCATCAGGGAAATACAAATCAAAACCACAATGAGATACCACCTCACACCAGTGAGAATGGGGAAAATTAACAAGGCAGGAAACAACAAATGTTGGAGAGGATGCGGAGAAAAGGGAACCCTCTTGCACTGTTGGTGGGAATGTGAACTGGTGCAGCCACTCTGGAAAACTGTGTGGAGGTTCCTCAAAGAGTTAAAAATAGACCTGCCCTACGACCCAGCAATTGCACTGTTGGGGATTTACCCCAAAGATTCAGATGCAATGAAACGTCGGGACACCTGCACCCCGATGTTTCTATCAGCAATGGCTGCAATAGCCAAACTGTGGAAGGAGCCTCGGTGTCCATCGAAAGATGAATGGATAAAGAAGATGTGGTCTATGTATACAGTGGAATATTACTCAGCAATTAGAAACGACAAATACCCACCATTTGCTTCTACGTGGATGGAACTGGAGGGTATTATGCTGAGTGAAATAAGTCAATCGGAGAAGGACAAACAGTGTATGTTCTCATTCATTTGGGGAATATAAATAATAGTGAAAGGGAATATAAAGGAAGGGAAAAGAAATGTTGGGAAATATCAGGAAGGGAGACAGAACATAAAGACTCCTAACTCGGGGAGACGAACTAAGGGTGGTGGAAGGGGAGGAGGGCGGGTGTTGGAGGGGAATGGGTGACGGGCACTGAGGTGGACACTTGACGGGATGAGCACTGGGTGTTTTTCTGTATGTTGGTAAATTGAACACCAATAAAAATTAATTAAAAAAAATAAAAAATAAAAAATAAAACTTTGTCCTACCCTCCAGGAGCTCATAAACCCAAGAAGAGAAGGAGCAAGGCAAGAAAATAACTTATTTCAAGATAGTTGCATGGAAGTTAACATCCCATACTTGCTTCACAGATAGGAAAGGAGTGATGGTTCTAATAACCAGACCCAAGCCATAGGGCACACCAGGGAGGGAGGGGGCAGTAAAGTCCTGTGAGCAAAGTAGCCTAGGGGTTAACCAGAATGCTTGTAAGTCTACTGCACCTCGAGAAGAATGGTTAGGAAGTAGAAAGAAGTATGCCATACCCTCTCTGACCCACTATCACACTCCTAAGAAGTCATTCTAGGCAAATAACAGTTCTTAAGTTCATATCCAGAAAAAAAGTCATCTAACAGGACTTTATAAAGAAGATGAAAGGCTAGAAGTAGTCTAACGGTAAGTAGAATTCTATTTGTCAGGCAGATTATGCAGCCACATAAAAGTAGAGTTAGGAGGATACTAAAAATGGAGGAATATACACAATTAGGTACAAATAGAAGAGCAGACTGTAAAGCTGTACCTGTTTGCATCTAAGGATATACACATTGAAAAAACTAATGCATCAGGACAATGATTTGGGAGGTTAGTATCTTATGCTAACAAGAAAATGACCGTACTTCTACATGAAGGTGTACACGTATTTTTATGTGAAGATCTTAATCCTAATACATGATGAACAACAAAGATACAGTTTATTCCCAGTTGTGCAAGAGTGAGGACAAAATGTGATGTGACTTCAGAATGGCAAACTCTCTTCCAGGTGGGGAGCTTTGTGTGGACATCTCAGAGTTGGCTTCTCTGTTGAATCGCCTCTCTCAGAGTTGCGATGTGCCAAGCAAATTCATCACTGTGGAATCTCATGCCCCCAAGGAATTGTATTTCCGATTTTAGTTTTCTGTTACCAACACTTCTCTTGCTAATTTCATCTATGACTAGTATGTATTAGATCCTTACTCTGTGCTAATCAACTATAAGGAATGTGAATACTTTAAACTTCTAAATTATGAGATCCCTATCCTTGGGAGGAGGAAAACATTAATGTTTGGCAAGTGCAGATGTTAAGAATTAGGTACAGGGATGGCCGGCTGTCACATAGCTAGTCAGTGGGCCATAAAAGGTAGTGGACAATCATTGAAATAAGCAGCTGGAAAGCTTATGAAATCCTATTTTTTCCTTGACAAGACTGACATTTGAGAATGGGGAGTAACAGGCCTGAGGTTTGCACAGCTGAGTCTCAGGTCTAGGGACATCTATGGAGGGGTGTAGAGTGCCTGAATAGACTCTGGAATTCATCCAGAGACTTATAGGGAAGATGTGGGGGGACAAGCAGATAACCTGTCCCACAAAGCTATGCTTATGTCAATGATCAAGAACTCAGATTTGGTTGGGAACAGCATTACCTAGAAGCCACCTCTTCAGCATCTTCACTAAAATGCATATGGCAATGAATAAAACCTCATATGGATTTTATGCTCCAATTTCATGCTTGTGACACTGGAAAAAGTTCGGTAAGCAAATAAAAGAAATTCAGCTGAATTTTATTGAGGTAGCTGACTCAGCTGCAGCCTGAATTTTGGATTGCACACCCTTAAGTTTGTCTTTTAAGTTTTTTTCCAGTTTTCACTGGGGCCATAAACCTGACAGGGGATGGGAAGTGTAAAACAACAGTCAGGGCTGTTCTGTGTCCCAGAGGGTGCTTCTTTTCCAAGTGTTCCAACAAAATGCTGGATGTCCATGGTGGTAGGGGTGGTGCTTGAGTATTGTACAGCAGGTGCCAAGGCTCAGCACATAGGTAAGGGGGGACTAGTTATGTAACGAGGAAAGAAAACCCAAGGCTCAAATTAGGGTGGTTGTGCAAGATGTAGGTTCATATTGTCCCTTGAGGATTCGTGGTGCCACTACTCCGACAAGTCTGGGTCTAGGTCTACTTGTTCCAAATCCAGGTTCCCTGAAGTCCCAAAAACTTCTTGTCCAATACTGAAGTGTTGCTTCAGTGCCTTCAGATCAGAGGCAAAGAAGGATCGTTCCCAAAGATTGTCTGCCTCAAAGTCCATAGCAAAGGTCAAGTGGCCCCATTCAGCCATTGGCATAGTGACCAAGAAGTACTGGCAACCCCCCGGCTTAGCCTTGACAGAAGTCCACTCCTCACAGTGGGTGAGAGCCCTGTATTTTCTACGGCACCCAGTGCCCTTAAAATTTTTTTTTTTAAACCATAAGAGATTATAACAGGACTAAAGTACGTTATAATTTCCAGATGTATCATTGAGTGGGCAAATATTACCTACTGTGTCAAACCTCTGTTAGATGCTGTGTAGACCAGAGAAGGTAATTTCTATTAGTTGATATGATGAACACTCTGCATCTGAGGTTGAAAAGGAAAAAAAAAAAAAAAAAGACCCAATGTTGGTTCTTTCCTGGGAGGACTTCTTGATCTAGAAGATAGTGACCAGCTACTGTAATTTAATGAATTTAAAGGATGTAAGTGCTCTGATGGCCTTCTGGGTTACTCTATGGAAGCCCAGAGCAAGAGCACGCAAGCCCCTTGGGGAAGAAGGTACAAGCCCAGAATGCTTCTTGGAAGAGAGGACATTTGAGTTCAGGATTTAGCTCAGGATTTCTCAATTTGGGCACTGATAGTTTTGGCTGGATACATCTTTGTTGTAGGGAAACTGTCCTGTGCATTGTAGGATGTTTACCAAAACCCCTGGCCTCTACCCAGTAACAGAAACCAAAAGTAGCTCCAGACATTGCCTCACATCCCCCGCTGAGCCACTGGGGCTGCCCTCTTGTGGAGGAGTCTTTAAACAAAAGAATTGGATTTCAGAAAGGCCACCCTGCTGGTCTGTGGCTCATAGGGCAGAGGCAGCAGCTGATGGTGATGTCTCCAGCCAACTCAACTTCTGATTAGACCAGAAATCATGGGCCAACCCCTAGGCTGTTCTTCCTCCGAACAGCACACCCACAAAGCATCCACAGGGAGGCCCTGGGTCTTACTTTGAAGGTGCATATCATGATGTGTGTCAGATCCCAAAGAGTCGTGGGATTCCTCGTACAGTGGGAGCAGCACATGAGTGAAGGGATTTTGAAAAACAGAAAGATGCAGATGTTGGTTCAAGTGAGTTTCCATTGGAGATCTGAGATTCAAGGAAGTTTTGGAGCTAGAAGTAGCAGCTATCAACTGACCCATTGTATGTGAGTGGGCTGTGAGAAGAGAGGGACTCAGGTAGCTATTATCCTCAAAGACTGTCCCCCAGCAGTGCATAGGTGTGAGTGGGTTCCATTCTCTGGAAGAGGATTTCCATTTCCCTGGAGTAACAATACAAGTAAAATAAGTGGTGTGGAATGGACACCTGGCATACATTCCATTTCACTTATTCTGAGTGCGTACAATGGGGGCATTAACAATAGCAGGACAAAGATTTGTGGGCCACGAGGAACTGGTTAGCTAATGCTTTGATTTCATGTAGCACAGGATAGTGATTTCTTGCTTAAAAGGGGACATCAGATGGAGAGAATTATAATTGTTCATTGAGCTATTACTATGTGACATCCTTGTCTGAGCATTAGCAGACCCTCTGCCAAACCCTCAACTCTTTAAAGACGCAACTTGCCCAAGACCACAACTAACAGGTGAAATGAGTGGGACTGACTCTAGAACCACACCCCCCCAACCACCACCCCGTCCCCCCCCCCCCCCCCCCGCCCCACTCAACCCCAGCTGAGTACTATTGACCAATACTATTTCCTTCCATTATCCTGAGACATTTCAAGGTCTGGTAAAATTACTGATATTTAAAGCCTTTTGTTGAAATAAAACTGATTCTTAGATCAGAATCACCTGGAGGATTTGTTCAAACAGATTGAAATTTCTGAAGGGTGGAGCCCAGCATTCAAAGGGATGCTGCAGGTCCAGGGATTTTTAAACAACCTATTTGATGTTTTATATGGTATCTACATCGAAAGAGTAGGTGAGGTGTGTATTTGGATAAATAGCTCTTAGAAGTCCCCACACACATAGTTTAACCCCTGGATCCTGGTTGCTCATGGCTGACTTAATCAGCAGCCCCATCTCCTATTCTTAACCATGAATAATGCACATTAATGCACAGGCTATCAAGTTGGATAACTGTGGTTGAAGGCCTTCTATTTTTACAATAATTAAAGGGTTTAGGAGAAAATAAGTTTAGTTGCTTATATGCCCTCAAGTAGCCTTGTGGGGTGGGGGGCAAAATGCGAAGGGAATAATCGTGCTGGAGATCCTGTCCATGGTGCTGAGGGGCATATCATAGTTTTCAGTTCAGACACCTCACAGCCCCAGGCAGGGATAGAATAGGGTAGCCTGCATTTTCCTTCCAGCCTCTGATGCTCAGGTGTCAGCCAAGTCTAGCAGAACAGGAAAGGAAGGGGAAAGGGGATTGGGCCTGTGACAGCAGGAGCAGCGAGGCTTAGCCGTTCAGCTTCAAGTGCAGGGGAGAGAGGACCCAGAAATGCCCAGCATGGATGCTAGCACAAGGTCATTGGCCATCCTGCACGATGGAGACCCCCCTCTGCTTCTCATCGTTGTCAGAGTGCTGAACCAGGGGATTCAGGACAGCCTAAACCTGTGAACTTTGAACACAATAAGTTTATTTAAACTTAGCTGTAGAATCTGAGACCATAACCATTAGCCTCATCTAGAAGTTGGCAATTATAATAGTCCCTGCCTCAGAGTTAATGTGAGGATTAAGTAACAAATATAGCTGATCTCGAATATTTCCACATATTATAATCCTTTGTCTGCTACCCTGGGGAACTACCAATGTTTGTATGCACATAATGGCATCAGCTGTCCCCTGAGAAAATGACTTATTCCCAGAAGCTAGCCCACAGCTTATCATGCCATAGCTCTCAGGATATTCCTAAAAGTTCTTTAATGCCTACAGCTTCAGCTGTACTATACAGCTTCTCAGACTTTGCTGTACATGCAAATCATGTGGATATCTTGTTAAAATGCCCTCACTATTCAGAGTATGGTCCATGGACCAGGAGCACTGGCATCACATGGGAATTTGTTAGAAATGTAGAATCTCAGGATCCAGCTTGACCTGTTGAAGCAGAATCCGTCTCTACCTAGCTCCACAGGTGATTTGTATGCATGTAAAACCCTGAGAAGCCCTGGCTCAGAGAGGACAGCTAGGAAACATGCTCCGGTCAGGGTTTTAGAGGCATGCTATTCCTTGGCTCATTGTGAATGTGGTCCTCTCCCCAAGATAGTATTGTGAGATGTGAAATAAATTATTTCCTAGCGCCTACTGTCAGGTTATTTTTCTGTGGTTTGAATTCAACCATAAGAAATAAGTACTGCATTCTACAGGGGAGCAGGTGGGAGTTCGTGACTCTGGGACCTGCACTTGAAGCTGAACGGCTAGTGCTAGCTTTTCCAATGACTGGGCTGGATCAGACCCCAGATCTGTCTTCCCAATATGTTTTAGTGCTCCTTTGATCAGCAGCATCACATGGAAGACCTTCACATCTGCCCAAGTCACTACTCAGACGACCTACTTTGTATCTTCTTCCAAGCAGATAAAATATTCTAGCACAGGGTCATTGCATACTAATAACGAAGTGATTTCTCTGAGCTTTTAACGATGAATATTTACAGTGAACTGAAGGAAACTAGAGCACCTCCACATGGCTTTCCCCCCACCCCTAGGTCTCACCCCTGAGGTAGACAGTCCCTGGATCCCAAAATGCTGAAAAGTGAGGGTGATGAATTTGATATCAGGCTTCTGTGGGGAAGATGGGGAGATCTAGGTAGACCCTCAGAACGGGAGGGTGCCTGGAAAGATCAGGGGTATGGACAGAGGAAAGACGTTCTAAAACATGCATCCTAGCTGGCCAGGTGATCCTGGTCAAGAGACTCCATGAGCCCCCTTCTCTCTGGGATTAAGGAGAGTATTTCCCTCTAATATTTGCATAGATCTGTTTAGCTTTTAGAGTTCTACATTCATATCTGGTTTCATCGTCTTACTGAACTCATGAGTAAAGCATGTTAGAGATTGTTTTGTTTTTACAGTGGAGAAAACAGGGGTTCAGAATCTTCCCCTTACCAGGTTGTCTGATGTCATTTACAGCATCAGTATCCAGAAAATATTTATACAAGCAAGTCTGAAAGCATTTCCAATCCCTTTGTTACAAGTGTAAACCTGAGATGTGGGAGGTCAAGGGACCATTCAGTCCCTTGATGAGCTGTGACCTCCACATGTTTCTTATCCTGAGGGACAGGATAGCTAGAGGGGGCAAGAATAGAGGAAAGTTTGGAACATGCTCATAAAGTTTTTCCCTCTGGAGACGGGTCCTTTGCTATTAGAATGCCCTGGGCTTATTTCATAATGACAGCTCTTCCCCAGCCCCTGCCAGAACTGGAAGGGTGGAAGGGGAATCTTTCTTGGATTTTCACAGAGAACCCACAGGGAAAAGTCCCCCCCAAAGTAGAGCCCCTAGAAATTTCTCCTTCTCATGCTAGTCTGCAGTTGGCTCCTCGAAATTCATCTAGATTACCACTTACATCTCTGTACCACCTCAGGTCCCCAGCAGCTTCTGCTTTAAGCATATCTTGGTTGGCATGGTCTGGATTTGCCTATCTCTGCAGGACAGCTGCCACCTGAAATCTGATGTACCTAAAACAAGTCACTAGGTTTACAGAGAATGGGCTTTTAGTCTATCCAGGTTTTTGTTGTGAAGAATGGGGTGATGAGTTCCAATATCTTTACAAGTGGGAGCGGACTCCAAAAGTCAGGTATGTTTAGTTTAGGTCCTCACCAAAGCAGAACCTGGGGAAAATGCTCTGGTACAGTGGTTGACTTAGGAAGTGGTCTTAGGAAGCAGGAACAGTGAGGAAGGGAGACCTATTTGCAAGTTTGTAGCACCAATACCATTGCCATAGGCAGTAGGGGCAAAATTCTGCTGTGACCATTTGGAGAGCTACAGAAGGCCTTCCAGAATCTTATTTCAGAAAGCCAACAGGCTGGGAATTTATCTAGAGTCTCCTGTATAGCATTGTCTAGTACTGCCTTGGGAACCCTAAATCTTTAAACACCCCAGGATGTGTCTGCTTGCTGGCCTGCTTCCCTATAGCCTGGGAAAGGCCCTGAAGCAGACATGAAGGTACCTTAGGGCCAGCACTTGGCACTGGTCACTGTCAGCATGAATTGGACCTCTCGAGGTATGTCTGGAGAAGTTAGACCTGATCTGAATAGTATAGGGCACCAAGAGCATCTTCACATAGGTGACCGCATTTCATATGCTGGGTATGCAAGAAACAATGTTACTGTCCATGCTGAACAGATGGGCTATAATTCCAGATATCTTAGTGACTTTGTCTAAACATTAGGGCACATCTGGGATATTAACTCTAGTCATGTTCACCATAGACCCCATGGATAAAAATGGCATTCCCCAACTCCTGGGAGTCGTGGAACAGTCGTTTTCACAGTGCCTACTAGAGGAGAGCCAGGGCATGTTTGTGTGACTGTCCTATCTCGTAGAATTGTGATTCTCTGATCCCTCTCCACACCAACATTGGAATTTTTCCCTAATTCATCCACCCGGATGGTCAGCATTTTTGGCTAAATCCTCAGAGGAGGTACCTTTCTAAATGCCTATGAAGATAACAGTTATCCTATATTAAAAGAGTGGGGAGGAACTTTTAGGTTCTAATTCTTAAGCCTGAACCTGCCTGGTACCCAGCCTGAGACCTGAACTATGGCTATGTTGTTTAGAACCTCTTTCTGGAATCTGACATTGATGGGATTCTTAGATATTGACTCATTCATACAAGTATTAGAAAGCTCAAGCATGGCTAAAGGCTGGATTAGAGGTGATTATGTACATGTGAGTATGGTAGGATCTCCATTCAGAATGGCCTATAATTGAAAGATGATCAGTAGGGGGCTAAGACATAATTCATACAGATGACATGAATATGAGGAGGGATCCTGAACCTATTACCCACAGAATGCTGGAATGTTGCTTTCCATGAAAGCTGCCTACAGTTCTAAAAGCCCTAGAGGCTACCACTTCACTGCAGAACATATGTAATGGATTTTAACTTCATAGTTAAAAGAATTGTTTTTCCAAGGGAAGTTTATTGCAAAATGTCATTTGCCAAAATCCCCTCCAAAAAGCCGGATACACAGGTGGATCATGCATTAGAAGCCATTTAAGTATATATTGTTCTTATCCTCAAGAGTCCTAGTTCTGTTCAAAACCATGAACCATCTCAGATTCAAATCCAGGCTGGCCTGAAGGTCTGAACTCTTCCCTTGTCCATCTGAAGACACCTGCTGAGCACTTACAATGTGGTTGTCCTTTTAGCTGCTTTGAGGTTTGTTGAGAAACTTTCTACAAGTCCTACTTCCTGTTAAAGTAGGAGATATGGCAAACTCAGAAAAATGAGCCATCCTCTTAATGGAAGCTCTGTGCAGTAGTCTGCATTAAGATTCTGGAGGAGTAGAGGCAGCCTGCCGCTCTTGTCCTATACCCATCCTGAAACACTCCATCATGGGCAAAAGGCCCTGGTGGCTTCATCAGGTGGTTGAGCATAAGTGGGGCTGGCTGTGTGATCTGGCACCAGGTGTCTCTTGATGCTTACAGGAAGTTTGCTCATGCAAATTCTTCCTACACTGTCTTGAGCAACAAAACTCGTTCCTCATGGAGAGGAGGAAACAAAGCTTCATTTATTACTGTACAACATTAATTCAGTTATTCTGGGTTATGGAGAAAAATCCCATCTGGTTCTAATTCCAGTCCTACTACTGGATCACTATGCAAGATCTGAAACTATATTTAACCTTTAAAGCCCTGCTGTCAATCATGTTTCTCAGGAGGCAATTCAGGGTTGTGTGAACAGCCAGTGGCTTGGCACACCTTAAAAGAGTAAACTAAAACTGACCTACCACAAATATTAAAATCTCTTGAATTTAATGGCCAAGAATCAGGAGTTTGACTTAAAATTTAGTGTCTTGCTTTAGGCATTATGACTTATGATATTAACCCATTTATATTAAGATTTTTAGTAGGATCCTTGAAACCATTCAAGGTGTGTTATTGTCTCACTTTATATCTGAGATCTGAAGCCTCAGAGAAAAGTAACCTATACAGGTCCCACAGCTGTCATGTTACTGGAATGGGTTCAGGTGGGATTCTCCATCTATACTTGCAGCTGTGCTCCCCCAACAATGCAAACATGGCTTTCATTTAAATCGGTCAAATGCAAGGTAATTTTTGAAGATCAAGTCAGGCAAATACATTTGAACTTTCTTTCCGAGCCAGTACACAGCAGAAGAAGGTATCCGGCTGAGTGTTAGAAGTATCAGCTTGATTCCAGACGCCTATATGGGAGCTTCAATGCAAGCTTCATGCAAGCTATGGCTCCATGTAGCCAGATTCTTTGTACCCCCTTATGGGAGATACAAATAATGGCACCTAGGTCTTGGGTTTGGGAGAGTTGTTAGATTTGAAATACCTATCATCTGCCCAGCGTCTGAAGTGTTTAGAAGTAGGGGGAAAGGGGGAATGAAATGTCCTTCCTGCCACTCTTAGAAGCAGGAAGGGAATGGTTTTAGTGATCCATTGTTAGCTTTGACCTAATAGTCCGCACTGAGTAACATAAGCCTCATTTCTTCAAAACCCCTCTTCTTTCCCTCTGACCACTAGGATTTTAATGCACCAGGCACTCTGTCCCCCACCTCCCTGCATTCATAGGTTTGGTCAATCCTAACAATTCATGTAAGGGATCACATTATCCCCATTATAAGACAGGGAAAGTGAGGCTCAAACTTTTCTAGGTTAATACAGTTAAGTGCTTCTCTCGGATTCAAATCCAGGCTGGCCTGAAGGTCTGAACTCTTCCCTTGTCCATCTGAAGACACCTGCTGAGCACTTACAATGTGGTTGTCCTTTTAGCTGCTTTGAGGTTTGTTGAGAAACTTTCTACAAGTCCTACTTCCTGTTAAAGTAGGAGATATGGGAATAACTGATACAGCAGAGTCTGCTCATAGCTCTTAGGGGCTTGAAAAGTGCTTTGAGTGCTCAAAGGAAGACCTCGCCCAGGCGGATGAGAGGGCTGGGAGTGGGAAAGGCCTAGTGAGAGAGGATAGAGACTGGCCAGGCCAGAGCGGAGGGAAGACCCCAGCAAAACCTAGTGAGAAGCAGAGGAGCTACCGAAATGGAGAGCTCCTCCACCTGGAGGCTCCCCACATACTTCACTCATACTAATCTAGCCTTTGGACACTCAGCCTGTAAAGTGCTCATAAATAAAAGGAAAATGGACAGGTGTCAGGATCCCCAGGTTCTGGTTCACTCTGCTACTCTTCGGGAGGAAATACCAAGAGTCCGTTTCCCATCCCTTCCTTACACTTTTCTTCCCTAGCATTGCCACCACCTCTGCCTTTCTTCTTCCCTTCCTTCCCTGACTCTAAGGTTATCTTCAACAGGATTTATTCCATGTATTGAACACCAATTGTGTGCCAGGAACTCTAGGTACTGGGGATTCTTCAGTGAACAAGATGGGCAAAGACTGGCTCATGGAGATTGTTTATGAAAGGAGATAGAAAATAAGGCAGTAAAAACTCCACCCCAAAATTGCTAGAACTACAGCAATTCAGTAATGTGGCAGGATAAAAAAGTATCAGGTGTACAGAAGTTAGTTGCATTTCCATACACTAACAAGGGGATTGAAGAACAAAATTAAGGAATCCCATTTACGATTGCACCCCAAACCATAAGATACCTAGAAATAACCAGAGAGGTAAAGGATCTGTACTGTAAAATCAGGACACTTAAATTGAGGAAGACACAAAGCTGGAAGAATATTCCATGCTCAAGATTGGAAGGATTGTTGAAATGTCTATCAACCCTAAAATTTGTATGAAATCAGGAAAGACCCTGAAATAGCCAAAGGAAGGTTTAAAGAAAAATAAAGCTAGAGACATCACAATGGCTGACTTCAAGCTACATTACAAAGCTGTGATAATCAAAACAGCATGGTACTAGCACAAAAACAGACATAGATCAATGGAACAGAATAGAGAACCCAGAAACAGATCCACAATTCTATGGCCAGCTAATCTTTGACAACAAATATGCAATGGAAAAAGGGCATCCTCTTCAATGAATGGTGCTGGGAAAAGTGACCACATGCAGAAGAATGAACTGGACCAATCTCTTACACCATACACAAACTCAATGGATAAAAGATCTAAATGAGCCAAGAATCCATCAGAATCCTAGAACACACAGGTAGCAACCTTTTTGACTTTGGCCACAGCAACTTTTTGCAAGACCGGGCTCTAAAGGCAAGGGAAAACAAAAGCAAAAATGAACTCGTGGGATTTCATCAAGATAAAAAGCTGCACAGCAAAAGAAATAATCAGAACTAAATAGCAACCTATAGAATGGGAGATATTTGCAAATGACATCAGATAAAGGATTAATATCAGTTCTGTAAAGAACTGCTCAAACTCCATACCCCAAAGAATCTAGTCAAGAAATCGGAAGACAAACAGACATTTCTCCAAAGACGACCTATACATGGCCAACAGACATGGAAAAAATGCTCTACAGCACTGGTCACCAGGGTAATGCAAGTCAAAACCACAATGAGATACCACCTCACACCAGCCAGAATGGCTAAAATTAACCACTAAGGAAATGACAGATGTGGATGCAGATTAATAAAGCAGGAAACAGATGTTGGCAAAGATGCAGGAAAGGGGAACCCTCTTACACTGTTGGTGGGAATGCAAGCTGGTACAGCCACTCTGGAGAAAGGTATGGAGGGTCCAGATGAATGGATAAAGATGTGGTATATATGTGTATATATCTATACATATACACACAAAATGGAATATTACTGCATCATCCAAGAGGACGAATATCTCCCATTTACAGGGACATGGATGACACTGGAGGATATTTATACTAAGTGAAATGAGTCAATTGGAGAAAGACCTTTATGTGGTCTCACTCATGTGGAATATAAGTAACAGTGAAAAGGACCATAAGGAAAGGAAAGGAAACTGAGGAAAAGTTAGAGGGGACAAATAGAAACTCTGGACTCTAGGAAATGGAGGATTTCTGAAGGGAAGGTGGGTGGGGGGATGGGATCACTGGGTGACAGACATTGAGGGTACATAATGTGATGAGCACCAGGTGTTATAGGTTGGCAAGTTAAGCTTAAGAAGGAAAGGAGGTGGTAAAGAGAAAAAGTAAAATTAAGTACAGCAGGGTAAGGAGCCCAAGTAGTTTTCTTGCTTCGATATTGCTTCTCAAGGAGCCATTGGAAAGTCCTGGAGAGAGCTGGTCATGCAGATAGCCAGGGAAGAGTTCAGGTGGAGAGGCTAGTGCAAAGGCAACATCCAGGAGCATGTATGGTCAGACAAAGTAGTGAGAAGCCAGAGCAGCTGTAAAGAGAAGCAAAGCAGGAGATGTCCTATATCGTGCAGGGCCCCAGGGGTCACTGCTAACACCTGCTTCTACTTGGAGAGCAACTGGGAGCCAGGGAATTATCTGAACAAAGACCCAGCAGCCACAGAAGTCTGTTAAACAAGCCAGCCGGTGGCAGGAAGGCCAGTTAGGGGACTAGAGTGGCAATCCAGGGGTGACTCCCGCCCAGCAGCCATGGCAAGTTAAGAACTATGAACCCAGGCCAGGCACTAGGGGAGGCCCAGAGGCAGAAGGTTCTAATATCTGAAGGGCCTGGAATAGAGCAAAGCTAGCAGGACAGAAAGTCCAGAGTAGAGAGACAGGTCGGGAGGATGCTTACAGGCAGCTGCTCCTCTTTGGTTCTGTGTCCTTCTCCAGGGACCTAAGGGAGGGGAATGCTTGTTTTTGCTTGGGTTCATCATGGACTGTTGGAAGACCAGTGTCACTCAGCCAATTCAGGGACTGCTCCCATGGGAACCCAGAGTAGGTGTAAACTGAAGCGTCCATGTGGACTCAGAGGCTGTGGCCTCCAGGCTGAGCCAGGGAGACCGGGTGGGGACTTAAAAAGCAAAATGCCTCTTTCCCAGCTTGTCCCTTCTTCCCCCTTAACTTCAGCTAAAGCAGCTCATCCATTCACTTGGCCCCTACACACACACACACACACACACACACACACACACACACACGACTTTTACTGGGTGGTGGCAGTAGGTGTCCCCCATGCACAGGGACCTGGATGGAGGGGCAGGGCCATAGGCCCCGCTGCATCGATTCACAGACAGACCTTAGGAGTTGCTCCCAAGGAAGAATGGGTCATTTCCATTGAAGGTTTTTTTTTTTTTAAGAACTTTTTTTTTAAAAGGATAATCTGGGAGATTAAAGCCTTTTCCCAGAGCTGTGGGGACACATCCTTCCCAGCCCCACATGCTGGGCACAGAGCAGACGGGCACTGAAAGTACAGCACCCAAGACCACTTTAATGATTTTTTATATGCCAGATTAAATTAAAAGTCTTGACTTATGAAGGTAGGGCTTAAACAGTTACCTTACAGAACTGTTTTGTGAAAGGAGAAAAAAAAAAGTGTCAAAGAATACATTTCTCATCCTCAAAATTTTTTTTTTCTACAAAGCTTGCATGAACACTTGCCAGATACTATAGCCAACTATAGGACTCCATGGAGAGGAAAATAGCAAGCAGTCCACCATTAGGACTTCTACAAGTAGTCTTACTAGGACTACGATTGTTTACTAGGTGTCCCCAGGACACAGAGCTAAGTACTTTGTTCGCTTTTAGTTTTGGCTGCCATAAGATATCACAGCCCAGGGGACCTAAAGAGTTTATTTTTCATGGTTCTAGGGGCTGGGAGCCCCAGGGAAAGACACCAGCATGGCTGGATTCTGGGGAGTGCACTTTTCCTGGCTTGCAGATGGCCACCTCCCCGCTGTGTCCTGACCAGATGGAAAGCAAGGGAGTGCTGATCGCCTCTTGTAAGGGCACCTATCCAAGGCCCCACCTCCAATACCACTATTTTAGGGGGTTAGGGCTTCACCATGAGCTTAATTGACATTAGGTTCATATCACACTCCTGAGCTTCTTGTTGGGTCTTCACCATAACTGCTAGAATTCTTATCATGGTTACTTTACTGATGAAGAAACTCCAGTTTAGAGAAGTATGAAAATTTATCTAGGTTCACAGCAATAAGGCTGACCAGAGTTTAGGTTCCTAATAGTGTCTAACAGCATGGATCAGATGTCATTATCTGGATCCTAAAGAGCCTATAATGCTGGCATTGCCAACTTCTTGTCCATCATTAGGATCTTCTTTTTCTTTATCATTGCCTACATATAGAATCATCCATTCTCCCCCTCACAAGATGCTTTCTAAGGATATTTTTCCTTTTCACTTATGCTCTGAGATAGTTTAAATTCCTCCATCTAGAAAATCGTAAGACTTCAGCAAGATTAAGCTACTTGCCTTTTCCCACCTTTCTAGAATACCTATCTTGAACTTGGAATCCTTTTGTTATGTTGCTTGCTTATACAGGAAAAAGTGGTATATTGGTAATTGCCTTGCTTGCAATGGAATTGTGGCCATTTGAATATTTACTCAAAACTTTGAGAAAAGTTACTGTACCAAATTGAGAGTTTTCTTTCACCCTTTTCCAGAAGAATCTCGAAAGTAGAACCATATGATTAAGTGATTTGATTCAACATTTATTGAATATCTGATGTATCTAGCTGTGGACAAAATGCTTGGGGGTTGGGGGGACAGGACAGAGGTGGGGCAAGGGAAGTTGTCACTTGTCAGGAGCCAGGGGACGGATACAAGAACAGGTACACAAACCCATCAGACAAAGCAGAACGGGGCGATGCTGTGAGCCTTCTGAGGAGAGCGGGCTATCTCCCTCTGGATCAGCAGTGAGGTTTTAGGAGGAACAGATCTTGCAGTTAGGCAGCTCTAGATTCAAGTTGCAGCCTTAACTGAGGTGTAGCCTTAGGTGTGTCACTTGATCCGTTTTTACTTTCCTGCCTCTTCTACAAAGGGATACCTCATTCCCAGTGGGATAATGTTACCATAACCACAACTTATCCAATGCTCACCATGGGCCAGGTTTGACCTAAACCTCAGGTAGTATGATTACAGAAAATGATGACTGGTCTGATTATTAGTCACCTGGGGAGACTTGAAACCTATCGATTTATATAGTTTTACAGGACTCGTCCCTAGTGGCTCTTAGTGGCATCTGGGAATCAGCAGTTAAAGCTTGATTACTGAAGTATCATGGGAGAAGGGCACTCCATTTGAGTGGGCATCACCCAGGATGGAATGCCTAGAGACTGGAAACCTCAAGGTCACTGGGGAAAAGCTGAACAGTGAAAGCAACCCATTTTTGCTGGCAAATAGAGGATGGAATAATGAGAAGTGGGGTAGGAATGGAGATACCTGAGGATTTCCCAGTAGGGAACTTAGACACTGGGATATCGACAATAGAGAACAATTGAATAAGTTAGAGATGGGGAGTGAGACTGGAGTTGAGCTTGCTTCTACATTTTTAAGTATGTTTTTATTGAAGTTCGATTTGCCAACACCTAGCATAACACCCAGTGCTCATCCTATCAAGTGCCCCCCTCGGTGCCCATCACCGAATCACCCCATCCCCCCACCCGCCTCGCTTCTACAATTTAATAATGCAGGCCAGCCCTCCTGTTTCTGGAGGGGAGTCAAGCATGAGGGCATTTGGGCTCCTGTGGCCTCCCACCTGCAACATGAGGACCCTGACAAGCTGTATTCACAGGCTGAGGACACATATGGGGAGGGAGGATATACAGGCAGGCCCTCCCTATTGTCCAGACAGAGCACATCCTCCTCTAGGAGGCTTCCCTGAGTAGATAAAATCTGTTCCATCCCATTTGTGCTGCAAGTCATCCCAGACTTCTGTCTTGCTGCCATTTTTGTTTGGTTTCTTATTTTGAGCCTGGATGAAAACCCAGGTTTTGTAAGCTGGGTTTCCCTGGATCTTTTGTACTTGTCCCAAGTATTTTTCTTGTCTTTCCACATTTCTTTTGCATTTGATTTGGTAGCCATTCCAACTCCATGCCTTTTGCACTTGTCTTAGATATTTCTCTTACCAAGAGCCTTGATAAAAAGGTTAAGACAAAGTGCTATACTAGGCTTGGAAGCCGAGAGTATCTCCACAGCATCTTCCAGAAAGCTGTCAGACCACCTAGGAGATGAGAAAATGAAGTACTGTTCCCACAACCACACTGGTAGTTATTTCTACTTTCACAAATTCGAGTCTCAATTTGTTTCTCAATGGATTTATGGGAGTTCTAAATCCCAGTGGGTCTTAGTTCACAAAAGTTATAGACTGGCTTCCAAGTTCTGATAATCTGCCAGGACTTCCTAAATACCTCAAGACCTCAAGGGAAATCAGTTCAGTTCATTCGTTTTAGGTATTGGGGGTCTTCTATGGATATCCCAGAAAAATAGGCATAAGAGGAGACCTGGGCTTTCCATTTTTCTGGGCTCTGGAACACATGAATCTCACCTCCTTTCTGGGAACCTTGAGTTTTCAATCAGCCAGAAGGTGGAGACTACATGAATCTTTCTTGCAAAGTCCTAATGCCTCTGCTGGAAGCACATCCTACACTCCATCTGAAAAGAGGTCTAGACTTTCATTTGCTAAGCCTTCTACCTGGTGATAGATCTGTACCTCAGAGAACAAAGACAATACTATTAAACTTCAGGGTGTGGGTCCATCAGATTCTAAAAATAATCACCCTCCTGTCCAATTTGATTTGTTTCCAAGTCTGTCTCTCTCCTCCCATCTTGATTCTTAGTTGGTCCCTGGTCACCACTCCCACTGCAAGGGCATGACTTGTGTGTGCAAGGACTGTTCTTGGCAGAAAGTTGTATACAAAAAGGGAAAGATTGAAAAATTCCTTTCATGGGACTTATGGATCTCTCCACTGGAATTCCTTTAGGTATTTTCGGTCAGCATGATGGGGCAGGGTAAGCTTTATGTTTAATCTCTAGTGTAGACCTCCTAATAGGTGAGCAAAGACTGGACTGCAGAATTAGCAGTATGGGTATAGGAAGAGAAGATTCCAGACAGGAACAAAGGATGCCAAAACACCTTAGAAAAGGAAAAAAAAACTGGTATGGTTGAAGCTTATTAACATCTCCCCCTCTCTCAAAGATGTAGTGGGTATTGGGATGAGGATTACAAAAAGGACCTTATGGTCTTAGGTTAGAATTACTCCAATGGGGATACAACTGTGGTGTAGGGTTGGGATTTATCTTCAAAAGTCACTGCGGGTCTGTGGGAGAAGAGTTCTGTGGACAGGATGAGGCAAGGAGACAAAACAATCACTAGAATCCAGGCATAACATGGGGACTTAGACCAGAATAGGAAGCAAGGAAATGTCGGAGTGGCTTGATAGTGGAAGAATGCTCTGGGGAGTGAAGGTAAGAATATAGCTTTTTAAAGATAAGTCAGAACATGTTTGTTGACCACCAAATATCTTTTACTGGCTCAGTGATTCCCAGGTCAGACACACCCAAGGCTCTTTGTACCAATTCCCTGTCATCCAGAGTTTCCGGTCTTATTTCCAGGGACTCCTAATGGTATGTTGTATGTATCATATATAGTGCAGCATATAGGGTATATAGTTCCCTACAGATGTGATCTTAATATTCTGAAGATTTGCACTTGCTGTTCTTCACTAGGATTGGTACTGATTTAAGGAGATCTGCAAAGTTGTCAATGATCTAAATCCTCAGTTCAAATTCACAATTGTAATAGCAAGTGCTCTGGACTGGAAGTTTGTATCCGCAAAACTTGAGAGTGGATACCCTGATTTTTAGTGTGGTGGTATTTGGACATAGGACCTCTAAGTAGTAGAGTTCTAGGAGGTCATACTGGTAGATCCCTGATTAAATGGGACTAGTGCCCCTATAAGACACCAGAGGGGTTACTCTCTGAAGGCAGAAGGATACAGTGGCCATCTACAAGCCAGCCAGATTGGAGTCTTACCAGAAGCCAGATTGGTCAGAACTGAAGTTGGGACTTCTAGACCATACAGAGACTTCTGTTGTATAAGCCACTCAGACTGTTCTTTTGTCATGGGAACCTCAGCAAACCAATATAGAAGTCAGGAGAGGTATAGTAAGTGGAGTTTGTGCTCTAGGACCTTTACATTGTCCCATGAGTGGTTTAAAAAAATTCTGATTTAAGGGTGTCTGAGTGGCTCAAGTTGGTTAACCATCTGACTCTTGATTATGGCTGGGGTTATGATCTCAGTCAGGAGATGGAGCCCCATGTCAGGCTCCACATTCCGTTGGGAATCTGCTTAAGACCCCTCCTCCCTCTCCCCTACTCTCTAAAAGGCTTTTAAAATAACATGATTGACTTATGAACATCTATTCCAGTGAGCCCACCCTCCCCAGAAGATCCGGCTGACTGCATCACTGCCACTCACCTAACCCTTGTTGTTTCAGAGACGGAAGCTGTGGATTAGGATGGAGGTTCAGGCTGTAGTTTATCCCCTCACACCTATCTTTTAGTCACAACATAACACCTTTTGATCACTAGATCACCAGGTCCCTGAAGAACCCTAACCTCTAAATTTAGGTTTCTCTTATCATAGGCTCTTCCAGCTTTCCCTGACCTTAGATAGCATGGCCTAGTGACAGAGGACATTCAACACCCATTGAGAGTCTTCCTTAGTTATAAAGCTGAGCAAATTCCTATGCCCTACTGCCCAGTGTGATGCCTGTATACACTCAATTCTTGTAGGCTCCTGGCATTGGAGAATAGGCATGGGGGGCACAGACTCTCCTTATAACCAAATATAAAAGTCAGTGAAATATCAGGTAACCTTCCTGCTTAGAGAGGCAGGCTTTAGTCCTAGCTGAGGAGTTTTCCTGCTCAAGAGGTATCCTGAGCCCTAGAAACCTTTTTCTCTCAATCCTGACCATGTTGAAGTGTTTTTCATTCCTTCAAATGGTGACATGATGTGTCCTCCAACCATTCTTAGGATTAATCAAGACTAGATAATGACATAGATAATAGTCATAATGGTTCTCCAACCATTCTTAGGATTAATCAAGATCCCAGTCTAGCACAGCAACTTTATAACAGCTTTCAACGAGGGAGGAGGGCCGTGCATTTGCTAAGCTGCTTTTTCCTCAGGGTTGTTTCAGGAAAGCAAGTATCATGGGAGAAGGGCACTCCATTTGAGTGGGCATCACCCAGGATGGAATGCCTAGAGACTGGAAACCTCAAGGTCACTGGGGAAAAGCTGAACAGTTAAAGCAACCCATTTTTGCTGGCAAATAGAGGATGGAATAATGAGAAGAGAATTGAATTGCCTTCAATTCAAGATTATGTCCTTTATCATGTAAGAATAAGACCTTCCTTTATCATGTAAGAAGACGACCTTCAGGTCTGGGTTCCAGTCCTGCTTCTGTATCCTTGGATCCAGATGTATCCTTGCCCCTGACCCATGGGTCTCCAAATCACTGAACAAGAGACTCTACCGCATACAAGCATCTCTCTCCTATGTCTCTCCTAACATTGCTGGGCTAGTTCTCAAAATTGCCATGTTGCCACAACCTAGAGGTCCTAGGAAGTTAGGCTCAGCCAGGGCTGAGCAGTACAGAGGACAACTGAACTTCTGGATTAAGTCTTACATATCACATGTGAGGTCAAGGATGAAGACACTAGAACTCCAAAACCAGACTGAAACTAGTGAACATCTTTGGTACATAGTAGAGCTCCATCTTTTAGATTGGGATACAGGGCTTTTTTTGTAAACACGATTCCTGGAAGAAAGCCTAGGAAAAGGACTCTGCACTTTTGGAAGAAATAAATCATGAGTGATCAACAGTTTTTGAAAATAATTCTGTAGAAGAGGCAAGGCAGAGGTTGGACTTGTCAAAGATTGATTCCCTGCAGTCTGGTCTCCCAGAAGAGGAATTGGCCCCTTGCAAACCTTCATAGAAACTATCTACAACTCAGCTCAGTGTAATTAATCCTCAAATACAAATATTAGATTCTTATCACCATAGAATCACAAAAGGGAGGGGGTGTTTGTTCTCAACCATAAGCTCTGTGATGGCAGTCCCCGACTTCCCTTCACGTGACAACAAGAGTTTGGACCCATCCCCTGGAGATTTATGGGAAAATCTGAAGTTCCCTCAGCCCATAAGTACGTCACAGGCAGGGTAGTTGTGGAGCTAATGTCAGTGACATAGCCCTGATCACACCAAGGGAGGGACTGGTTTTCCCCTGTTAGTACAGCTTCAGATTCCCAAGTCATAAGTAGTAGGGGGGGATCCTTTTTCAGAGTCCCATTGTCCTGCCAGAGGTGCTGTCCTGTCCCCAGGATACAAGGAGTGCCATATACTCGAGCTCCCCTCCCCCAAACAGTGTTCAAATTGGTATTGTTATTAGTTCTGCTTAGTCACGGGTCTGTGTTGGAAGGGCAACTGGTGTTCTAGTCAGGTCTAGTCTGGCATTCACAGAGGCTTAAAGGTGGACTAGAGTGTTAGGGACGGACTCTTCTGATGCCTGGCCACACCGCCTGCAGCAGACGTTTCGAACCCCAAGGTGGGTTTCTGATAATTTTGAGAACTAGCCCAGCAATGTTAGGAGAGACATAGGAGAGAGATGCTTGTATGGGGTAGAGTCTCTTGTTCAGTGAATTGGAGACCCATGGGTCAGGGGCAAGGATACATCTGGATCAAGGATACAGAAGCAGGACTGGAACCCAGACCTGAAGGTCGTCTTCTTACATGATTAAGGACATAATCTTGAATTGAAGGCAAGTTTCATCAGGAAAAGAACCTGATTTTGTAGAAGCAGAACAGCATCTCTAAAACATGTAGGAGTCTCACATCTGGACTGCTCAAAACCAAGACAGAGGGGGAGGGGCAAGACGGCGGAAGAGCAGGGTCCCCAAGTCACCTGTCCTCAACAAATTACCTAGAAAACCTTCAAATCATCCTGAAAATCTACGAAATCGGCCAGAGATTTAAAGAGAGACCAGCTGGAACGCTGCAGTGAGAAGAGTTCGCGCTTCTATCCAGGTAGGAAGACGGGGAAAAAGAAATAAAGACACAAAAGGCCTCCGAGGGGGAGGGGCCCCGCGAGGAGCCGGGCTGAGGCCGGGGCGAGTGTCCCCAGGACAGGAGAGCCCCGTCCCGTCCGGAGGAGCAGGAGCTGCACCAACCTTCCCCGCGGAAAGGGGCCCGCAGGGAGGTGGAGCAGGACCCAGGAGGGCGGGGATGCCCTCAGGCTCCCGGGGACACTAACAGGCACCTGCGCCCTGGGAGAGGGCGCCGAGCTCCCTAAGGGCTGCAGCGCTTGGCGGGACCCGGAGCAGCTCGGAGGGGCTCGGGCGGCGGCTCCGCGGAGGGGACTGCGGGGCGGGAGCGAATCCAACAGCGCAGGCCCCGGAGCACAGGGCCCGGGACACAGCCCAGGATCCGGCCTCCCCCGGGACAGGCAGAGCCCGGGAGGGCCCGGGACAGCAAGGACGCTCCTGCCCCGAGCTGAGCAGATCAGCGGCCCCGCCCCGGAGCCCCCAGGCCCTGCAGATGGAGAGCCCCGGAGCTACTGCGGGGGCTGGCTGCAGAGCTGCCCCCGCCACTGCGGCTGTTCCTCCTGGGGCCTCACGGGGTGAACAACCCCACCGAGCCCTGCACCAGGCAGGGGCAGAGCAGCTCCCCCAAGTGCTAACACCTGAGAATCAGCACAGCAGGCCCCTCCCCCAGAAGACCAGCTGGACGGACCAGTTTCAAGGGAAGTCAAGGGACTTAAAGTATACAGAATCGGAAGATACTCCCCCGTGGGTTTTTTGTTCTTTTGTTTTTTTTGTTTGTTTGTTTTTGTTTTGTTTTGTGTTTTTTCTTTCTTCTTGATTTCTGATTGCTTCCCCCACCCACCCACCCCTTTTTTTCTTTTTTCTCCTTTCTTTTTTTCTTTCTCTTTTTCTTCTCTTTTCCCCCTTTTTTTCTTCTTTCTCTTTTTTCTTTTTCTCTTTTCTTTCCTTCTCTCTTTTTCTCCTTTTCCCAATACAACTTGTTTTTGCCACTCTGCACTGAGCAAAATGACTAGAAGGAAAACCTCACCTCAAAAGAATCAGAAACAGTCCTCTCTCCCACAGAGTTACAAAATCTGGATTACAATTCAATGTCAGAAAGCCAATTCAGAAGCACTATTATACAGCTACTGGTGGCTCTAGAAAAAACCATAAAGGACTCAAGAGACTTCATGACTGCAGAATTTAGATCCAATCAGGCAGAAATTAAAAATCAATTAAATGAGATGCAATCCAAGCTAGAAGTCCTAACGACGAGGCTTAACGAGGTGGAAGAAGGAGTGAGTAACATAGAAGACAAGTTGATGGCAAAGAGGGAAACTGAGGAAAAAAGAGACAGGCAATTAAAAGACCATGAGGATAGATTAAGGGAGATAAATGACAGCCTGAGGAAGAAAAACCTACGTTTAATTGGGGTTCCCGAGGGCGCAGAAAGGGCCAGAGGGCCAGAATATGTATTTGAACAAATCCTAGCTGAAAACTTCCGAATCTGGGAAGGGAAACAGGCATTCAGATCCAGGAAATAGAGAGATCCCCCCCTAAATCAACAAAAACCGTTCAACACCTCGACATTTAATAGTGAAGCTTGCAAATTCCAAAGATAAGGAGAAGATTCTTAAAGCAGCAAGAGAACAAAAGTCCCTGACTTTTATGGGGAGGAATATTAGGGTAACAGCAGTCCTCTCCACAGAGACCTGGCAGGCCAGAAAGGGCTGGCAGGATGTATTCAGGGTCCTAAATGAGAAGAACATGCAACCAAGAATACTTTATCCAGCAAGGCTTTCATTCAAAATGGAAGGAAAGGGATCCCTGGGTGGCGCAGCGGTTTGGCGCCTGCCTTTGACCCAGGGCGCGATCCTGGAGACCCGGGATCGAATCCCACGTCGGGCTCCCGGTGCATGGAGCCTGCTTCTCCCTCTGCCTGTGTCTCTGCCTCTCTCTCTCTCTCTCTGTGTGTGACTATCATAAATAAATAAAAATTAAAAAAAAATGGAAGGAGAGATAAAGAGCTTCCAAGACAGGCAGGAACTGAAAGAATATGTAACCTCCAAACCAGCTCTGCAAGACATTTTAAGGGGGACTCTTAAAATTCCCCTTTAAGAAGAAGTTCAGTGGAACAATCCACAAAAACAAGAACTGAATAGATATGATGACACTAAACTCATATCTATCAATAGTAACTCTGAACGTGAACGGGCTTAATGACCCCATCAAAAGGCGCAGGGTTTCAGACTGGATAAAAAAGCAGGACCCATCTATTTGCTGTCTACAAGAGACTCATTTTAGACAGAAGGACACCTACAACCTGAAAATAAAAGGTTGGAGAACCATTTACCATTCAAATGGTCCTCAAAAGAAAGCAGGGGTAGCCATCCTTATATCAGATAAATTAAAATTTACCCCGAAGACTATAGTGAGAGATGAAGAGGGACACTATCTTATACTCAAAGGATCTATCCAACAAGAGGACTTAACAATCCTCAATATAAACGCCCCTAATGTGGGAGCTGCCAAATATTTAAACCAATTAATAACCAAACTGAAGAAATACATGAGAGGAGGCAGACCATAATCCATCTTTATCTCCAGTCTACTGGTTAGCAAAGGAGCCCTTTGAGTAAGCAGACTCCAAGTTATTTCTCCAGGTGGATCTTGGGCAGCCCAGACTTAGTGTACCTTACTAAAATCATATGGAGGAAGTCCCTCCTCTAAAGATTCAAACCCACATAGACCAGTCCTGGATGATAGGACACAGCTTTCCTTTGTAGCTTTCATACATTAAGACTTAGTCTAGTACTGTTCATCTCAGTAGAGGTTGCTAAGTGTTGCCCCGTCCCACCCATGGCCAGTGGCAGAGCAGTTGGTTACATCCTTAAGGCTTCAGCCAAATGTGACTTATTCATCCCCTCCCCTTCCTAAAGGTTAGGTCTTCCCCAACTGGTCTGCAGTTCTTACTTCCTGGCTCCTGTGTAGTCAGGAAAAGGTCTCTTTGCCCTGACTTCACTCTTCCCATCAGAAAGAAGCAGAGTGGAGGGTAGAGTTGGCCCCACAGAAGCCCCGAGCTTTTAACACAAACCTTGAAACCTGAACAGAATCCTGAGGAGTGCTAGAGTCAACAACCCACTAAAAGTTGCCAGAGTAGACAGACCTATCTATGTCTGGGAAAGTGAGGTTATGGGTGTTCTGCAACTAGAGTTTCAGAGGAGGATAGAGTCCCTCTCAGGTGCACTTGTTTCTTGCATCTGTCTTGGTTCTAGGCAGAAACCAGATTCAAGGATCTGTGTTGGTGGCCTATTGTTACATGAACCCAAAGCACTGTGTTCATGTTGAGATTTGCCTCTCAGACTTTGATCCTGTTCCTTCTTGATTATAGTTCTGTCTTGCTTGTGTTGTCCCTGGTCTGCATAGTATTGAAATCCCGGGAAACAATGCAACATGGAGGTCAGGCCCAGCTGCTTTCTCTGATCAGTCCCTGTGGTTAGGTGTGGTCCCCTGCCAGGGAATGGGGAGTACCTGCCACTAGCCAGGACTCATTTATAATGGATACCTGAGCTCCATCCTCAGCCATCCTAATGGTCACTGCCTTGAGAAATTCAAGGTGAACAAAATTCATCCATTAGAGAAGACATTCAATGGATGGCTCACCTAAATCTTTCACCTCTAGGAAGGTCAGACCCCGTTAAACTTGCTTTGATTCCAGTCTTCCCATCCCACCACTTATGTGACTTAATAGCACCTCAGGAAGAACCTTTCCCTCAGTCCTGCAAAGAAACCAGGGCTTATAGGAATAAACACCTTTCTAGTAAGTGTAATAGCTTTTGAAGATGAAGCTAGGGGCAAAAGCTCACTGGCTTCCCCACAGGGAAAGTTCTAGAACTCCGAAGTCTAGGAAAAATTAATCATTGACCATGAATACATCAATGTGTGCTTAGTTGCAGAGCACCTGACATCCTAACTGAAAGCACTGAACAGGCAGAGGTCTACAGGAGTGCGGCTTCAGGTAGTGCATACAGTCACACACACACCAGTGTACCCAGAAAGCCTTCAGGACAAGGCTGTATGACAGGACCTCCATGACCCTCTAGTCACAGGACCGGATTTCATAACAGGCAAACTTCAGCCATATCTCACCTGATTCATCTTCCAGAAGGTCCCCTGGAAATCAAACTCCTTTCAGGGGCTTCCAGGGTGAAATCTGAAACTGGCCCCCATAGGCAAAGGGGAGAGGCGAGACAGAAGAGGTGGCAGGCCGCTAAGTTGGTGGATGGCGGCTTTCATAAAGGGAATTTCCACGCGAGGTAGGGTCTTGGGTGGCAGCAAGAGGAGTGGATGCCTAGACCCATCCACCAGATCTTAAGAGTTGTTAAGGAGACATTAGCTGGGTTCACCTCGAGGCAGGTCCTTGTAGCAGGCAAGGTAAACAGAAACTTGGACAAGGAGGGGAGGAGCCTGAGTTGGTACATCCGAGTGCTAGGGTCCAGCTTACAGGTCAATCAGCATCTGGTCTTGGTTTTTAGGACATTTGGTCTTCCTGGAACCCCCTCCCCTCATTCTGTCTCCTACTCAGAGGTCTTCACACAGTTAAGACACAGGGCAAAGTGTCCCAGGGCAGACGGGACCAAGATCTAAAAGGCATGAAGCTTCCAGAGCCCAGTTTCCACTAAGTGTTCTGCAAGACCCAGTGAAGTGAGGCCTTCGAAGAATTTAATATGGAAAAAATCACCTGCTGTTTCTACTTGACCAGGAGAGATTGGACAGAAAAGGGTTTTCCCTCTAGAAAGGAGCCAAGGATTCTAGGACCAGAGACCACACTCCTCAAGTTTAATATTTTCTGCCTTCAGATCCCCCACCCGCAAGGCTGGAGTGTACAACAGTAGATGTGCCCTGTTCTCAGGGCCTTATGGTTAGTGTGGGCGTCTTCAGGAACCAGAATCTGTCTCCTGTGTCTATGTGGAGTCAGAGGAGGGGCCATCAGCCTCCCAGTCTGGCTCTCAGTTTTAGTGGTCAATTTGCAGGAATGGTTACATATCCCAGTTCAAAAGCTGAATAGAAGAGGCCAGGAAGTTGGATCTAGGCATCTTCAATAGAGGATTTTTTTTTTTTTTGGGAGGGCCAGCCAGGAAACCAAGATTAGTTTTGGGTCATGGTTGGGCTTCCTGTAGGGAAGCTCCTAGTAGAGAACACATCAATGGCTGCCTTTGGCTCACGGACACCACTGGGCAATGGTGGAATGGCCACCTTGATCCCAGGTAATCCCATGTCACAGGGCCCATTCTTGGAATAAAGCCACTCTGGAAGTTAGGGATTCTAAGAGGGATAACTTGGGCATCTGCTGTCACTTGCCGCCTTGAGCAAGACTGCTTCATGTCACATCTGAAGCTGGGAACAGTCTGCAGCTTAAAAACACCCCCAATCAAAGGGAGAGAAGATCAGTATTCAGGCCTAGCAGACAATAGTAAGAAGCAAATGTGACCAAGCCACAGATATGGTTTCCCAGGGCAACAACCAGCCCTGAAGCCTGCTCCAAGCCATAGCCCTGAGCCCCAGGCTTCAGCTGATGCCAGCCTGAGGTTCTAGGGATCCATCGCTTTGCCAAGATCATCATTCTTAAACATTACCTTAGGTTTCCCTACTCCCTGGCTACACTCTAGTAGGAGTTTCAAGATCCAGTGCTGGCTCTGAATCAAACATGATGATTTTAGGGACATCCATCATGGACTAGACTCAGAGACCCAAGAGCAAACAGGTGCTTTGTGGTCAGGCAGTACCATCTTTTGTGATGTGACCTCTCCCCCAGCCCCTTTGCAGAGAACCCATCTCTCTGTATGCATCTTTATCTCCACTGAGGCAATGACAGGCCAGTATTAGGAAATTTTGCCTCTGCAGCCTCAGAAAGTCCCATTGCTCCAGATGGTCACACCTAGCTTTATGCTACCTATGCCACCCTTGTAGCCTATTGCCAATATCCACCTTGTGTCTGTCCATTCTACATTTCCAGTGAACAAGTATAGAGCAAGCGGTGCAGGAAAGCATCCCTTCATTCTTCTCTGCAGCCCCCTCAGCGAGGAGTCTGTTCCCACAGCCCCTTACCTTGGGTAGGCCTCTTTTATGGAGTGTCTCTCTTCACCAAATCCATCTCCTGACAAACCAGAGGCTGCTAAAAATCCTCAAAAACTCTCCTGGGTGAACAATGTAAGGGAACCATCTCTGGTGCCTGATTCAGGAAGGCCAGTTCCTACTGTGCACAGAGCTGCTCACAGCCATACTGCCCCTCAGAGGCATTGTGATAGGTTTTGGATGTGTATAGGTTTGAATTCCTAGTAAAGACAGATAGGAGACCCATTTAATCCCTGCATGCACATCCACTTTATAACTATAACATTTGGCAACGCTGTGCCCACAGGAATGGCAAACCAGCTTCTACACTCAAGTTTGCCAGTACTCTCGCTGGAGGGAGGTCACTACCAGAACTTAAAATCCTGAACCCGTACTCCACATACCATGGTGCTCAGTGGGTTATTTACTGCAAAGTCCAACTAATAAAGCTGAGAGTTGGGCCAGAACCATAAACCAAGGCATTTCACTAAACAGCACTCCAAGTCAGCCAGGGACTGTGCTGGATTTTTGTTGTTAGTCTTTTGAACCAGGCTTATCTGGTCAAAAGTAAACATCCTCCATCCAGCATAAAGCCTCCCCAACCCCTGTTTCTCCTTGTTGCCCACCGTAGTTAGGCCTACTGTAGTTATGGTCAAAGATAGTAAGTAGAAGAATGCCCTTTTTAGCTAATGATAGAAACTAGATACAAGTGGCATTTCCTCTTCAGAGCCTCCAAGATGGGCAAGATCCCAGGCCCAGGGGAGCCTGGATTCATAGGGGAGGGGGGGGGAGGTCTTTCCATGAACTACAGGATGTACATAGCCACAGACCTAACCTAGAGAGTCTTCCATTGTTAGGAAACTGGCTAGAGTCTCTAGGCACAGGCCCAAAGCTAGAGCTCTAAATTGAAATTAAGACTTGCCATTTAGTATAATACCCATTGCTCATCCCAAATGCCCTCCTCCGTGCCTGTCACCCAACTAGCCCATCCCCCTGCCCACCTACCCTTCCACAACCCTTTGTTTCCCCAGAGTTAGGAATCTCTCATGGTTCCTCTCCTTTCCCTTATGATTCCTTTCACTATTTCTTATACTCCACATAGGAGAGAAACCAAACGAGATTTGTCCTTCTGACTTCACTCAGCATAATACCCTCCAGGGTGGTGTCTTTTGGGTTTACTATAGACAGTATCCTGTCATCTGCAAAGAGGGAGAATTTGACCTCTTTGCCAATTTGAATGCATTTCTTGTCCGATGGCCAAGGCTAGAACTTCTGGTACTATGTTGATACCAGTAGTGATAGTGGACATCCCTGTCATGTTCTTGATCTTAGAGGAAAGGCTCCCAGCGTTTCCCCATTGAGGATATTCCCTGTGGGCTTTTCATAAATGGTTTAAGATATTGAGGAATGTTTCCCCCTACCCCTACACTTTGAAAAGTTTTAGTCAGGAATGGAGGCTGTATTTTATCAAATGCTTTCTCTGCATCTATTGAGGATATGGTTTTGTTTTTTCCTCTTGATATGATCAACGTTGTTTTACGAGTGTTGAACCACCCTTGCATCCCACAGATAAATCTCACGTGGTCATGGTGAATAAACCTCTTAATGTACTGTTAGAGCATATTGGCTAGTATCTTGAGAATTTTTGCATCCATGTTCATCAGGGATATTGGTCCATAATTTTTGATGAGGTCTTTGGTTTTGTTTGGATCAAGGTAATGCTGGCCTCATAAGGAGTTTAAGTATTCTTGCTCTTTCTATCCTTTGAAAGAGCTTTAGTAGAATAGATATTCTCCTTTAAACCTTTGGAAGGATTCCCCTGGGAAGCCATCTGGCTCTGGACTTTTGTCTTGTTTTGGATGACTGGTTCAATTTCCTCGCTGGTCATTGGCCTGTTCAAGTTTTCTATTTCTCCCTGTTCCAGTTTGAGTAATTTGCGGTTTTCCAGAAATGCATCCATTTCTTCTAGATTGACTAGTTTGTTGGCATATAGTTGCTCATAATACGTTTTTTTTAAATTTTTTTTTATTTATGATAGTCACAGAGAGAGAGAGAGAGAGAGAGAGAGAGGAGAGAGAGAGGCAGAGACACAGGCGGAGGGAGAAGCAGGCTCCATGCACCGGGAGCCCGATGTGGGATTCGATCCCGGGTCTCCAGGATCGTGCCCTGGGCCAAAGGCAGGCGCCAAACCGCTGCGCCACCCAGGGATCCCCCATAATACGTTTTTAACGTCATTTGTGTTTCCTTGGTATTAGTTGTGTTAACTCTTTCATTCATGATTTTGAGTCTAATGAGACTGGCTAGGGGTTTATCTACAATTCTTTCATAGCACCAGCTCCTGGTTTTGTTGCTTTTCTACAGTTCTGGTCTTTATTTCATGGAGTTCCCTAATCTTCATTACCTTTCTTCTGCTTGGTTTGGGCTTTATTTGCTCTTGCTCCAATTCCTTTAGGTGTGAGGTTATCTTGTGTATTTGAGTCCCCCCCCCCCCCAGTTTTGTGAGGGAGGCTTGTATTGCGATGTATTTCCCTCTTTTTGCAATGTTATTTCCCCTCACGGACTGTCTTTTGCTGAGTGCCATGTTGAAATTAGTGTATTTTCTGAAGTATGTTTACTTTGGTGATTTATTGATATACTTGGCAGCTCCCACATTACGGGAATATTCATAGTTGTTAGGTCTTGTTGGATAGACCCTTTAAGTAGGATATAGTGTCCTTCATCTATTAGTCTTTGGTATAAACTAATTTATCTGATATGAGGATTGCTACCCCAGGTTTCTTTTGAGGACCATTTGAATGGTAAATGGTTCTCCACCCCTTTTCAGGCTGGAGGTGTCCTTAGGTCTAAAATGAGTCTCTTGTAGACCGCATATAGATAGGTTTTGCTTTTTTAATCCAGAAAGTTACTCTGGATATTTTGATGGGATTTAGCCCATTCACATTCAGGGTAACTATTGAAAGATATGAATTTAGTGTCCTATTACCTGTACAGTCTCTGTTTTTGTGGATTGTTTCTTTGGGTTCCCTTTTTATAGGGTCCCCCCTTGATGTTTCTTGCAGAGCCAATTTGGTGGTCACATTTTCACTTTCTATCCTGGAAGCTTTTTATCACCTATTCTGATGGACAGCCTTGCTGGATAAAGTATTCTTGGCTGCATGTTTTTCTCATTTAGTACCTTGTATATCATGCCAGCTAGATCTCTGGATAGATCTGTTACTCTGATATTTCTGCCCGTAGAAGAAACTCGTCTTGCACTGCTTTAAGAATTCTCCATCTTTGAAATTTGCAAGTTTCACTAGATGTAGAGGTGTTGAACAGTTTTTGATTTTGGGAGGGGTCCTCTCTTGGATCTGAATGTCGGTTTCCTTCCCCAGATTGGGGAAGTTCCCAGCTAGAATTTATTCAAATATACTTTGTGGTCCTGTCTCAGCTTCTTCTGGATCCCAGTTAGACATTCTTCCTTCCCAACCTATCATTTCCTTAAGCCTTTTTTTGTGGGTTCTTTAGTTTTCCTCAACTTCCTTCCTTTCCATCAACTTGTATGTCACTGACTCTTCCACCTCATTAACCCTAGCAGTTGGGCATCAAGTTTGGACTGCATCTCCGTTAAGTTTTAATTTGGCCTGATTAGATCAATTCTGCAGGAAGTCTCTAGAGTCCTTTAGGATTTTTTCCAGAGCCACCAATAACTTTATGGTTTACTTCTGAATTGAATTTGACATTTAAATCTACGTTCAGTAATTCTGTGGTAGAGTATTGCTTCTGGTTCTCTTTTGTAAGTTCTTCCTTCTATTCATTTTGTCTAGTGCAGAGTGGCTGTATGAGTGAGCCAAGTCAAAAAATAACCACAACCTAAGCAAAATACACCTTAGACAATTCTGAAGAGGTCAGAGACCAGGAAAAAAAGCCCACTAAGTAAATTTTTAAATAGTAAAAGAGCCAGAAAAAGGTGGTGGTGGTGAGGAATTAGTGGTAGAGAGAATATAGTCTCCCTGAGGGGACCTAGAGGGCGATCCTCTTGGTTCTGAGTGTATTTTGTTCTGTACATTAGGTGTTCAATTCCAAGTTTATGTAAGCCAGCAGAACTTCTATAAAGGCCCATCAACCACAAAACTAAACAAGATAAAATAGTGGGGCAGAATGGGAAGGAAGAGCATGCAGTCTCTAAATGAGCACGGTGTTCCACTTCGTTCTGGGTGTATTTGTGTTAGAAGGTACTGACCTCCACCATTGTAAAAACAAAAACCTCACTTCCTATATTTACCAAAATTAAATTTAATATGTTGAAGGGAATCCAGAAGTGAAAAACATATCTAAGACCTGTAATTGTAGAAATATGAAAATCAAAGGGGAAAAAAATGAAGAGTTGGTAAAATATTGTAGTTAAGGCAGGAAAAGAAAAAATATTGGAAATCTTTAACCTGGTATAAATAGGAGTCGTAATAAAAGAGACCCTCTTGTTCTATATACTGCTTTTCCCCTCAGTCCTGGGGATTTCTAGTGCAGCTTGTCCAATAAACTTGCTTTTCCCTTGTACTTCCAACAGTTCTTCTAGGGGAGGGGCCCACTTGCTGATTCTCAGGTGTCTGTGCCTGAGAAGAGCTGCCCCATGCCTTGGCAGGTGCCAGGCTCAGTTTGAGCTATTTATCCTGTGAAGCCTTTGTTCCCTAGAGGCCCTGCCTCTTACAGGTGAAAAGCAAAGACGGGGGAAAATATGGCAGTGGCCAGATCTCCAGAGCTAAGGGGTCCCCACGAGTAACTAGCCTCAGTCCCCCAAGTCCACACAGGCCTAGACGCTCCTGGGGCAGGTATGGGTGCACGGATCTGCACAACTTGCAGAGCGCCCAGAGGCAGTAGAGTTCCCGCTGTCCTGTGCCCTCCCCACTTCCTCTTGTCCGGGGAGGGGGGGGGAACAGAGGGATAGCCAGCTTTGTCCGCTTGGATGCCCTCGAACCCAGGGCCCTGCACTCCCAGGACTGCCTCTCCAGAAGGAACAGGCTAGTCACCCCTGTCCATCGCTGGGCTCTAGGGTAAAGGGAGCTCCAGAGCAGACCTGTGTAACTGGCAAGCTTCTCCACAATGCCGCGAGGGCTGCAGCATTCCAGCCCTCTACCAGGAGTAGACCATGGTTTGGGGGGAGCTTTCTTCCGGTGCCCCTCAGTTTCCAGGAATCTTGAGGCTTCACTGCTCCTCCTGTGAGTCTGCCCTATTTCCCTGCTAAGCACTTTTCACTCAGGGAAAACTCAGGCATGGATTTTTAAAGTTGCCACTTGTCCAGGGCTAGGCTTTCATGCCTGGAGGCTTTCAGGGGCTCCACTCTCCCCCAGCTTGCCATGGTTCCCCCTCCCTTTAGTTTTTTCTGCTTTTCTACCTTGTCAGATGTAAGAACTCTGTAGCATATAAGCTGTTCTCTTTGTATCTCGGGTCAAATTTGTAGGTTCCAGGAGGTTTTGAAGGTTATCTAGGTAAGTTTGTGGGACCAGATGAGTTGAGGACCCCTACTCTTCCCACCATCTTGCTTCCCCCCACCCCAGCTCAAGTTTTCTAAGTAGAAAGAACACACCCAACATTTGGTCATTCACTAGTGACACTGAAGACTTCAGTGTTCAGTAGAATCTGTAGGATCAAACAGGGAATTTTGCTTTCTTGAACTTGAAGCCATTTTCTTGATTCTTCATTTAGGACAAGGACAAACTAGGTCCTTTAGACAAACTCTAAACATTTAGAATTTCACATGAAGTTGAACATTCCCCTCACCTAGTCCTGGGTTAAAAGACACAGCTAAGATCATGAACTAAACGCCATAGGTCGAGAGTCCATGGGGATGCATAATCACACAATGGTCTCCAAAACAGACTTTTATACCATGCCTAGACTGAGTGGATGATCTGATTGGTGTGGTAGAGGCAAATCATCCTGTTTGATGAAGCTGGAACTATGTAGGCTCACTTGGATGCTGCCCGAGGCAGGCTGCTAGCTGCTCTCAGGCTAGACACAGTGGGGAGAATCCTGGATACTGTCCAGGATTTTATTCAGGGATTACTTAGGAGGTCCCAGTGCTGGTTGGAGAGGAGAATCCTAAGATTCTCACGGTAAGGGGATTGGGACACAGGACAGGTAAGGGGGCACCTGGGTTACACAGGAGGAAAGCTATGTTGCAGGTTACTCAGACACTACATCAGTTCCAGAGCTCTGTGCTGGGTTAGCAGAGGCCTTGTTGGGTCTGCACCAGAAGTTCAAACCTTTCCATCTGACCAAGACTGCTTCTCCCCACCTCCCCCGTTCCCTTCACTGCTGCTTATACCTCCTGTTCCAAACTCGGTCTGGGCATCTGCTTCCTGAGACTCTGTACTCCCCGATTTAATGATCTATTTTTTTTAATTTTTTTTAAATTTTTATTCATTTATGATAGTCACAGAGAGATAGAGAGAGAGGCAGAGACACAGGCAGAGGGAGAAGCAGGCTCCATGCACCAGGAGCCCGACGTGGGACTCGATCCCGGGTCTCCAGGATCGCGCCCTGGGCCAAAGGCAGGCGCCAAACCACTGCGCCACCCAGGGATCCCCGATTTAATGATCTATTAAGTAGTCTTAGTGAGACTAGCCTTGTAGAAGTGTCAAGCTTGTTTAGAAAGCTTTAAAAATGGAATTCTTGTTGCACTGTCTGCTGTGAGCACCTGTGGATGGCAGACAATTATTGATCTACTGTTCAAAGGTGGATCAGATCTAAATGGCTTCTTCCCCTCTCTATTGGCTTTAGGGCAAATTTTTCCAGCGATCTTGAAAAAGGTCACAGATACCCAATTCGATTTCTCAGGATCTTAGACCCAAAAGAAAAGTTGACCTGACCATGGGGAAAAAAGCTCATCCCCTGCTGCTAGGCCCCATGGCTGTAATCCCATGTTGAGTATAAGTTCTTATGTGGTCTCTCCTCCTGGGTCCAACCTGCTGCCCCCCCCCCAAGTCTTGGGGTGAAGCCATGGAAGTTCTAGCTTCTGTTCAACACTTCCTAGCCTCCACATCTTGTCTTTAGTCACAACCCTGTGATTAATATTTTCAGCTATCCTCACCAACATCCTCCATTACCCATCCTTATAGTATGGTTGTGATTTTAGGACCTAGAACATTCTCTCAAACTTGTTTTGAGAGTATATCTGTGCATTTGAGATACTGGGACTGAGGTAGACCACAACTATCCATAATCTTGCGATTGCCTGGCCCCAGATGATTCTCTGAAGACCATTCTTGATTTGAGCTTCAAGGACTCTGGGGTGGACCAACAAAGCTGGAACATCTTTATATCACCTGGCATCTAGATGGGCTCATCTTTTAGAAGATTTGGATGGTAACATATAGACTTCTCTCAGGTCTTGAACTAGTCCCTCAAAAGTGCTCAGATCCATAGAGGATAAGCTTGGGTCCATGTGTCACCCTTGTTACAGGTTGTCTAGGAAATGTAAGGACCTTGGAGTTTGTTCCTGGAGAGGATAGGACAGTTATGGACCCTTCTAGGCTTTAGAAGTTTAGTTCTCCCTGCAGGTAGCTCTCGGGCAGGTAAACCCCTTGAAATCCTTCCAGCCCACCCTTGGAGTCTACTGTAAATGCATCTTGGATGCCAATGCAAGTTGTTTGATTTTTCTGGAAGGATTTTTAAAGCATTATCAAAACAGATTCAAGATTTGAAAAGTCAGTCAAAGGCATGCCTAAAGCCAAAATTGGAGTGGAAGGCTTTTTTGAAGCCCCAGGAGGTAGATGGTCGCCATACATGTCCAGATGATTTGATAGGTTTTTGGTGGTACCAGAGATTCTTGTATGATTTACTTGGAGACTTCTAATCCCCTAGGATTTACACCTAAGGAAAAAAGTGACTATCAGAAGTCTTCCTTGTACCATAATTATAGGTCCTGTCCAGCCATAGGCTATGTTGCTCCATTATCCATATTTCTAGCTTCTTGTTCCAAGGAAAAATGAGTCGCTTAAAATTCTAAGACTTAACAGAAAAATTCAAGCTGACCCAGAAAATCTTGGCCTCGTAGAGATCTCTCCAGTCTTGCTCTGGCATGAAACCCAGTGGGCCTCCTTATTTTAAAGGTGAGGGAGTTGAGGTAAAAAGTAAGAACACCTGAATCCACCTGATTTTTGGTACCTTAGAATCCAAAAGGCAAAGTTTTATGTTCCTAAGCTTCCCCTCCTGCTTTCAGGATTTCTGATTCCAGGTCTCCGATTTGAGTTCTGGCCAACTACTGCTCTTTCATCTCCAACAAACTTCCACAAAGTTTTTGAGGGGAGGGAGATCTGTTTTCCACTTGACCTTGTCTACTGCTTTTCTATTACCTCCCCTCTACTGTCCAGAATATGCCTTTCTTGGTTATGTAAAAGTCTGGTTTCCTCAGTGCCTAGAGACCTATTCCCAGCCCCACTTGAAGTTCCTGAGGGAAAGAACAAGCTGAATGTGTCTGCTTTGGGTGATGTGTTTGCTTCAGGAGGAATCCTAGCTAGTATTCTAATGGCCATAGGGACCAATATTAGCAACCCCAACCATAGTTGTACCAAATGGGGGTACAGGCTAAGGCATTAGCCTTTTAAGATTATGGTACCCCAGTCGTGGCTGTAAATTTAAGGTGACACTAGTTTGAGATTCCCTTCAGATATCTACTCTGACAGGCTCTCAGTGATCTCTGATCACTAACATCAAGAATTTATAGTAAGCAACAGTCCATGACAATGGCAGCATGATTTTATGTAGTAGGAAGCTACTCCATTCATAGGACATTCTATAAGTGTTATTTCCAGAGTCTCAGGAGAATCTAGAATTATAGTTCCCAGGTTTCCCACTATACTGAAAATCTTAACCAGTTGGCTGAGCAGTCTCAGTTCAGAGTCAAAAAAGCTCATAATGTATTCTAAAAGTGTGATTCTAATATTATGCCTAAGTTTAGTCTTTCTCATTATCCACGTGACCATTTTAGAGTGGTTACAATTTGAAGGGTAAGAACAACTGTTCTTTCATACTGATGGTATCTCCATGAAACAACCTGCTGAGTTCAGGAATACTGGAACGGAAGCCAAGTATCAGTCTTTCACATACTCCTCTGGTTTGCCAAGCTGAAGTCCTGCTTTAGCCTTCAAGGCATCTGACAGGATGTTGTAATCCCTTTTGTGGATCACAAGTAATCTAGTTTCTCCTGAAGCATGGTCATCAGAGCTTTCCTCCCGGTATGGAAACAGACCCTATATGGGGACTAGGACAGGTCGGGCTCTGTAGACCCACTCGTGCCAAAGTTTTATCTGTTCTTAGAAGTGTTTAAGTTCCAACTGTCTACAAGATAAGTCTAGAGCCAAATCCCCAAGTCAGGATCTTTACAGGCCCCTTCCTAAGAACCATGGACTACAGGACTGGAGAATGCCACCAACAAGATATCAAGCATGTACCTATCCTCTGAAGTAAACACTGCTAAAGATTTTCTGCCCACAAACCCAGGGCCATATTCCTCATCTGAGGAGCTTTGGCAGTACTTTCATCATTGGCAGAGGCCAACTCCCTCTCTCCCCACACGCCATACATGGCTTAAAGAAGCCTCTTGACCACCAAGTAGACCTGCAGTTTTTTTAGCATAACTGCCTTTCTGCCTTGCCCTGAACTCCGAGGAGCATTTGCCTGCCCCTTCCAACCTGAAGTCTACACTCCCCCTGCAGATATGCTGCCCCGTAGGGCAGTTTTGAAACTTTGTGGCTTCAAGCATTTAGCCACACTTGGACTTGGCACCTGCTCCCGGGGCAAGCACAAGTTGAGGCGTTATTCCCACTCATGATGTATGTGTGCACATGCATGCAGGTCTAATTTCTTTGGCTCTGCAAGTGTCCAGCAGCTCATGCCTTATGATCTGTCATGGCCATGGCCCTAGAGGCAGGTTACAGAATATTGCTAGCTAGGATCCAACATCTCATCTTAGAGGTTAACTCAATGGACAGAATAGGTTCCATACCCTTGGGAGATGGAATAGAGGTCAAAAATGGATACAGAAAAGGCATAAAGATATAGGATGCAGCAAAAGAGGTCCAATGCGCACGCATTGTAGGTTAGGAAGCTAGGATAGACAAGTTTTCCGAAGAGTTAATGCTTATTAACTTACATCTTCTATAAGAACTATTTTCGCTTTAAGTGAAGGTTAATCAAAATCTGGACAGAGGCTTATTTGTAAACACCTATCAGGTCCTAAAAGTATGCTTGAATAATTATCAGAAGCTAGGACTTGATGTAGGTCATAAGATCTTGACTCCCTCTAAGCTGCTAGGATATGCCCAGGGAAGTTCTGGATCTGCCCTTACTTGTTCTGGAACTAGCTCAGCACAAGCTACAGGACTGGAGAATGCCCTCATGGTCCATGCCTGGTGTCCACCCCCTTTGGGCAGAACTCCTGGGCAGCCAAGCATCTCAGAACGGCAAGGTTATCTGAGCAGATTTGAATTGTTTCCATCTTAGGCATACAGGAAGTAGCCATTACTTTTTAGTACATAGACAACAGGCAGAAGTACAGATTCATCCCCCCACCATCTATTCCCTGATAACTTGGAGGTTTATGGAGTGGAAGATGGTCAGGTTTAGTTTTAGGAATACTATGATCAGGAATGATCCCAAAAGGTATCCTGTGGTACCACTTGGGGGAAAAGATTGGAATTTCAGGAAGAAGTTCTTAGAATTTGGAATTCCAGGGGAGTAGGAGAGGCTTCCAGGAAAGCTTCTCCCCTCCCAGAAGGGCACATCCTGCTGTATCCCAGGATGTGTTGTTCCTTTCTCCACTCCATCAAAAACTTGAAGCTCCTCCTAACCCAACACAGTTCATGTCACTGGAGTTTTTCCAGGACATTACAGTCCTAGATACCTGGTAAATCCCCTCACCAATCTTGCCCATCTGTCTCTTATCTCCCTCTAACACATTCTGAAGGGTTAAGGGATGTGAGAAAGGTTGACCCCCAATTCCTGTAGCTACTGGTTTTCAGTGGAGAGGTGAGCTTGAGCTAACTTTTAAGATAAGAAAATTAAGAATGAAGACCATTTCCAGAGTTATTTCTGGTCTCCTAATTAGATTAATAGGTGAGCCAACCTAAGGACATACAAAGTAGGCAGGTCCAACTATTTTATATAAATTTCTTGAAGTTTGATTTGCCAACGTATAGTGTAACACCCACTGCTCATCCTGTCAAGTGCCCTGCCTCAGTGCTTGTCACCCCATCCCCCAACCTTCCCTAATAGGAGGCTCTTAACTCTGGAAAACAAGGGGTAGTGGAAGGGCAGATCCAACTATTAAAGGGACCTGTGATTTGAGGACTTGGCTATCTCAAGTCTGATAAGTTAGACACCACAGTTCTTCTAACTGCCATTAACACAAAGATTGGCAACAGTGGGGCGTAGCAGGTTTAGAGGACACTGAACAAGACAGTCCCGCTAGCTATTTCACTGAGACTTTGAATTTGGGCACCTCAGATATGAATTCAGATATGTGGCCAGGTTTCAGAAGGCCTCCGCTAGGAATGGAGGAGTCAGAAGTAGGAATATGCAAGCGACAACTGATGCCATGGCAACGGGTACCGTGGAATTGTGCGCCCACCACGGAGAGCCCAGGAAACCAAGGAAAGCAAAGCATGGAAGATACTGATGCAGTCACAGGTGAATTTTGCTAATTTTGATGGGCAAGTCACCTTGAGGACACATGTCACCTATTAGGCAGCCAGTGGAAAGTCTGGAATATTGAAGTCTACTTTTGTACGTGGAGGGTAGCTACATGAAAGAACTATGTATAAAGCCTGAATATCTAAACCTTCCACTTATAATGGTAGAAGAATCCATATATGACTGTAGGTCAAAGCACAGGACATATTGGGATAATTTGTAGTTAAGAGCATCTGAGTGTACATAGAGGGCCATTCCCAAGTTGCAGAGAATGCAAAGTGACCTGACCAAAAACCTACCATAGGAATGATGGGGTAAGGGAGAGATCTGGCAGGTACAGAAATTAGGAGGACTTGGAAGGGTTTTAGCACCCCAGGGAGTACACCAGGAAATTGCTTAGGTCGCCCTTCAAGAAGCATTTTCCAGTTATTCTGTAACCTGCAGGATTATAAGTCCTTTCAGGAAGAATTTCGCCAGATACTAGAAATGGAAGGAATGCCATGTAAGGCTAGTGGTGACTGGAAGGGGTATCTTGAGCATAGGTCTCCTAGGAAAAGGAAGCCAGGAAAGTCCGATTTTGGCCACTTAGATCCAAGAGGTACAGGATTTGACCCAGGATCAGGGAAGGCTGGACCATAGCCTTTAGGAACTACAGGACTCTACACCAGCCAGATTATAAAAGATCTGAAGAAAGTTTTAGGCCTTTGGAAAAAGAGTTTTGGTCACTTTAAGATGACACTATACCTTGAGGTTCTTAATGTGAATATAGTGAAAGTCAGCACCCTGAGGGTTATTGGTGAGAAGACCTACTGGTAGCACTTGGGCTCCCCACTACTCAACCCTCACCAGCAAGATATTGGCTTAGTTCGTTTCCTCTGTTCATCACTACACTGGCAACCTCCAACAATGTCAAAGATAGAAACTCAGCTTTGGGCCTGTGGGTCCCAGAGTCTGTAGACCCATTCAGTTCCCTAGTCTTCCCACACATCGAAGCAAAAGACAAAACAAAACAAACAAAACAAAACAAAAAAAACCAACAACAAAACACCCACACACAAACACAAACTGAAGCTGAATCAACTCCTTGGATGAACTCAAGCCCAGTATGGTTCTGAAAAAAATACAGGTATATTTTGTTTTGCTTTGCAGATATTTTCCTGGAGGAAAAGGAAATTGAAGGCTTGTGGCAACCCTGCATCAAGTGAATCCACCAGCACCATTGCCTCCTGAAGAGCATTTGCTTACTCCACGTCTCATTTTGGTAATGCTCACATTTCAAGCTGTTTTAGGATCTATGAGGTTATTGTAAGGATTTTGGGTCACCAGGGATCCCACCCACGTTAGATAGCAAATTTAATGTGTATTCGGATTGCCCCACTGACTAGTCATTCCCCTCTGTTTGCCATCTAGGACTTTCATAGCTAGAGAGAAGTCATTGAAGCTTTGAAGCCAGGCAAACAGGCCAACTCTCTTGCTAGGGGCCAATGCTCTTCAGTGGAGCATCAAAGCCTGGGTGACAGCATATCTGTCTAGGACATGGTTTACTGAAGACTAAACCTACTGTGGAGACTTCTTGCTTGGGAGAAAAGACTTTTCAAAAAAGTTACTCCTTACTGACAAGGCACCTGGTCACCCAAGAGCTCTGATGGAGCAAGATTTTCACACCTGCTAACACCAATCCTGTAGCCTATGAATCAAGGGGTCATGGACTTACATCTTATTGAAGAGCTAGGGATTCCTCTGATGGAACTAGGCAAGTCGAAAACCTTAGGGAAAGAATGTGTCCTTATCTACTTTAGATAATATTAGGAACATCTGATTCATGAAGAGGTCAAAATAGCAAAATAGTTTGGAAGAAGTTGATTCCAGCCGTCATGGAAGACATTCTGGACATCAGAGCAGTCCCTGCAAATGTGGGGGAATTAACTCAAGAACTAGAATTCAAATTGGAGGCTGAAGGCAGGATTTGGAAAGGTTGCGAGGACTGTTGAAATGATAAAGCATTTAGAATATTCCATAAGCTTAGTTGATAAAGCAGCATCAGGGATGGAGAGGATTGGTCCAATCCTGAAGGAACTTCCCCTGGGGGTAGAAGGCTTTCTCATGTGTGATGCTGCTGGATAAACTGAAAGAATCGATGTGGCAAGCTTCACTGTCCTCTTAAGACCTTGCTAGACACCCCAGCCTTCAGCCACCATCAAGGCAAGACCTTCCACCATCAAGATGGTCTCACTGAAAGCTCAGTGCTTAGTTTTTAGCCATTTAGAGTATGCATTTAGACCCACTATCACACACTTGGGACTACGGTTTAGACCTCACTTTATGTATTGGAAAGCCATAGGTTACAGTGGTGCCTCAATTTATCATGGTGGTCTGGAATGGAAGCTACAGTATTAGAGATACCTGTACCTTCGAGTCTTGCCTGGACTCAGGGACTGCAAGTTTGCAGTTGAGATCCCTCAGGAACTAGAGACCTTCAAATATGGTACAGGATAGTTCTGGAAGGCCCAGGGGAGAATGCTTGTGTGATAAAGCTTAAAAGTGAAATATTCACTATTATCTTTCCCATCTCACTAGCTGATCTTCTGCATCAAGCACAATGCTGGAGGGGAAAGCGGATAATCCCATGTTCTGTTAGGAACAGGAGAGTTATGGTCCCATCAAAACTATAGATTCTTCACTGGCTGCTTTGTGGTCGGTTTTCCTGGAGACGTGTGCTATGGGGGGATAATGTGCATGGAGACAAAAATCCTTGCAAGGCAGGGCTAGTTGGACTCCACTAGAAGCTAGACTGGCGGGTCAGCTACTAGCTTGTGGAGAAGTTGCTGACGAAGCTTTGACAAGACTGGATGCATACAAAGATGACCAAGAGGATCTGGATTTGAGAGAAGAGCTCAGAGGACACAGCTGATGTTAGGGAAAGGAAGATCAAAGTGCTTCTCACACACCCGGTCCTGGTTTTTATTGTAAACGTCTGCTTATTGGAGGATCTAAGACAGGGGGAGTCTTCCACTTTTTATGGCTCCATCCTAAAGATCTATAATAGGGCCTGTGTCAGTGGAGAGTAGCCTGGAGAAGGTTCTGCAGCGCAATGCATAGAAGTGGATAAGGAGAGGACGGGCCTGGATGCTGCCTGTGGAGGAGCTTCACATTCCCACCTCAGGCTTGTTTCAGCAAGAATGGTTTACACACAACCCCCCCCTCCAGCTAGTGGCACCCCTCTTGAGAGACAGGCTTATCAGAAAAGCCCAGGTTATGGGAAAGGAATATTCGACTGAAGATACACAGGTCCACCAAGTTGTAGTTTCAAATAAGATCACCTTCCCAATTTCCTAAAAGGTCAGCTTTAGCAAGGCATCTTATTCGGTGCTGGCCAGAGTAGAATCAGCCACCTGTGGGGAGCAAGCTCCAGCCCCGCCCCCCAGTCATTATGTCCCTGTGACATGCTGAACCATATGTGAATAGCAAGGCCAGCTGGCTCTTAAGAGCCACTGCAAGACCATACACGTATAGGAAAAGGAGCCCATGGTCCTCAAAGATGAGCTCCGTAGAATAAGCCTGAGACAGGAGATGCTCCCAGGATTTCAAAGAGATAAGTATCCAGAACAGTGCAAGGATCATCTGAAGGGGCCCCTGCACCCTATTATTTATAGCAACAATATTCCACAATAACCAAACTACAGGAAGAGTCCAGAAGTCCATCAACTGGTGAATGGATAAAGATGTGGTCTATATACACAATGGATTATTCCAGATTAAATCTTACTGTTTGCAATGTGGATGGAACTAGAGGATATTATGCTAAGTGAAAAGACAGTAAGATTTCATTCATGTGCAACTTAAGAAAAACAGGAGCAAAAGGGAAGAGGGGAAAAAATAAGATGAAATCAGAAGACTCAACTCTATGAAACAGTTGCTGGTGGGGAAGGGGATTGGCGTGAAGGAGGGCACGTAATGTGAGGAGCACTAGGTGTTCTACGCAACTGAGGAGTCCCTGAACTACCTCTGAAACGAGTACACTTTTGTATATTGTTCGATTTGCCAACATAACACCCAGTGCTCATCCGTCCATTCCCCTCTCAGTGCCCATCACCCAGTTACCCCACCCCCTACCCACCTCTTCCACTAACCCCAGAGTTAGGAGTCTCATGTTCTGTCAACCCTCTGATTCCCCCCCGCCCATTTTCTCCCTTTACCCCTGTGATCCCTTTCACTATTTTTTATATTCCCCATGAAATTAGTAGTACGCTATGTTAACTGAATTTAAGTTTTAGGGAAATTGACTGGCATTTTGTTCCAGGGTTTTCTGAGTTGCACATTGTCTCCTTCTCTTCCAGGCCATACTTCTAGTACCCCTGGACACCTCTGGTCCTTCCTGTCCTCAGGCCAGATGTAATAAAAAAAGTATGGAGTCACTCTAGCTGGGAACCAAACTGACAAAGTAAGGCAGGGACACAGGAACAGTCACTGGATGAGGGGCCTGTTCATGGATGGAAAAACATCAGGAGGTCATGCTTGAGGTATTCTCCACAAGGAGCACCCTGCCTCTTAGGGCCTGGGTTGGGGGTGGAGGCAGGAACTGCACTTTTGGCATCTCATCCACCTCCTCCCTCAGCTGTTCCACTATAGGGCTCTTGAGATTCTGGGAGCTTGCCCAGACCATCCCAGGTCACCTGTGTCCCAAGGCCATGGTTCCCCAGGATACTCAACTAGCATGGTAGTGGGGAGGGACTAAGTCTATCTGGACTTCCTTCTGTCTTGAACAGGTCTTTACCCCTTGATGACTGAGCTGCTATGGAGTTGGAGATGCTTTGCAATATTCCAAGACAGGACCATGCATCTGTTAGATTAACAAAAGTCAAGGTGAGGAGACAAGGCTCACTATTGCAAAGAGCTTCCTGCATGAACAGAAAACGCATACCTATTTAGGAAGTTAAGGCAAATCCAGGGGGACGTCGGGTCTCAGGAAATCACAATGGTCACTAACTGGAACTGTGAGCATTAAGAGTCCTTTGGTCCAAGTTAATTCGTCTCCATTGTTATCAGATCCTGTCTAGACTTAAGAATTGCCTGAGTGAAAGCCTTGGTGTTCTCTGTTCCTTCTGTGGCTCAGCCTCATTGCTGTGTGAGAAAAGCTGAGGCTGAGCTATTGTCCGTGATCCGTTCCCCCTATGGTTTAGATAGGTCCTACACTCACCTTGTTAGAACCACGAAAAGTGGCATGTTTAGTATAGTAGTTCTCATGGACAAAACCCGACATGATCAGGATGAGGGTGGGGAGTGGGGGAGAGAACAAAGTGGGATCGTCCTGATTAGGAGAACAGGCTAGGTCAGAACTCTGAAAAATTCAGCTCCGAGCCAGTGATGGGGCTAAAGGCCTCTACTACTCTGGCTCTGTGGCTCCCAGACTTAAGCACATCTACCCTCAGCAAAGAGCCTTTGAGCACACACTTCCAGTAGATCTACAATTGTAAGGGGTCTGGTGGGTCATGAAGCATTAGCAACACAAGATGTAGAGGGGACAGGAGTCCATGCGTTCTTCCACAAACCCTCAGGTCTGCACCCTCCAGCAGAGGAGAGGCAGATGGACTTGACAGCGCCCCAGTTGTTCAAGGGGTCTGGGCTCCCTCCCTTGCTATTCCAGGTTAGATCTGTGAACACACAGCAAGCAGGCAGGGGAACTAGGGGCCTTTTAGGTCTTAATGGAGGCACCGAATGAAGACAGAACATGCTGCATTTGGAAAGCGAACCAGCACCATCCTTAGCTCCAGCTGAGGGCCTCTAACTACTCAAGCCCAGGGACGGCTGTGGCCTGCTTTTCCTTTAGTTCTATCTCCATCAAGATACCTGCGCCTGCAGAGATGGCGAGAGGGTCTTCAGGACCAGAGTCTGAACAACATCACTTTCTTCACCCTGACACCTGGTCTCAACTTGCTGGCCTGTCATGCTGTGAGGTCAGATTCGGGTTCTACACACTTAAGGGACACTTTATACTGACCCAGGTCAGCTCCAGAAGGCACCATGGTCCCTGCAGTTCAGAGTCAGTCTAGAGAGGAGATATATTCCACCCCATTCTCAAGTCCTCAAGTTGTTGCCCGAGGACAACATCGGGTCAACCCGAGAGCAGTTCGGTCTCCTGCCATCCTAGCCTGCATGCTCCTAGTCTCAAACCTTCCCTCTGCTCAGCAGTCTGGTTTCAGACTGCCGCCACCCCCCCACTAAGGGGAAGTGACAGGTCTGGGAGGAGCAGCAACACCCCGCACAGAGAGGCTGCAGTCCTCAGCCAAGATGGGGGCACCCAGGTGTAGCTCATCCCTACAGCCTTACAGGGCTAACGAGCATTGCTGAGATCACAGGAGGAAGGGCTGACCAGATCCAAGATTGAAGTAGAATTAGGCAATGGGGCTGTCGCACTTTGGACCCCAGGCCCAAGGTAGCAGAATGCAACTACCAGTCTATTTAGGGATTGGTAGAGGAGCTTAGTTGTGCAAGTTTGAGAGAATAACAGTACTAGCGGCTGCCCATGTGCCACAGGTGTATCTTGTTCTACTTTGGTCCAGGCTCCTTTATTTGTAAGGAGCTACTTAACCAGTTGAATTAAGAACCCAAGTTTTCAAGCCTATCACTGCCACTTTAGAGGCCACGTAGCTCCCACAGCGGATCAGCCACCATTGATGGCTGAAGCTGAACTCTCGGACCTTATTAAGGCTTCATAAAGGTTAGAGAAGATTGCAGTGGCGGCTATTTAATCCTCGACTACAAAAGGGATCACTTAGAGACTTAATAAATTCCAGGTGCTATTTTCTAGGCACTGAAGGGACAGCTACCACCCACCATGCAGAAGAGGAGAGAGCAGGAAGTGTAGCCCAGTCTTCCCATTAACAGGTAAGATACTGTTTTCCTCTTAATTCTACAGTCTGTAGAGAGCCCAGCCATGCTTGCTTCCTCATTGAAGACAGATGAGAAGCCCCCCCCCCTCCCCCGGCTAAGGCTTCCCTGCACGGAACTCCCACACCCGGTTTCCCAGGCTCCATGGCAGCCTTATGTCCCCACCCCATGCCTTGGCTTCCACGGCAAATCCCCCAGACTCAGGTCTGCTATGTTCTCGAGCATTAGGAGATTATGTCCTTTCTGCCTCTTTTCCAGTAAGGGAAACTTGGATGTCACCTGGGCTCACTGAGCTAAAGACACGTCATTCTGAGTCCCTTTGCTGAAGATAAAGTGGGGGCTTCAGGAGAAAGGAGACTTCCTCTGGGGAGAGGTCAGCAGCAGACCTTAGAGAGCCACAGCCCCTCAGAGAAAGAGCCAGGAGGCCTCTGTGTCTTCCCCTGCATTGGTTAGAGGGAGATAGAAAATAGAAACCTCTAGTTAGAGCAGGCTCAGGGACGAGCCAGCCAGAGAAAGAACATAAAGAAAAAGCAGGAACTTTGCCCTGTTGAAAAACCATACAGGCCCTCTCCAAGCCAACCCAGTACCCGCAGCAGGGCCAAGCACCCCGCAGCACCCATTCTTGCTGAACAGAGCTACTGAGGCAAATGGCCTTACAGCCGCCACCCACCAAGATGAGGAAGGGCTCAGTCTTCTCCTTATGTACCCCTGGCTCCTCCCCCATGACTAAAACCAACAGTGTCCACCTGGTCCCGGGGCACTTTCCCTGACCTCCCTTTGATAGGGCTTACCTGGGGCCTTTCAGATGCTCAGAGGCATGCTGCTGCAAGCACCTGGGTTCATGTGGAGAGGAGGTCAAGAAACAGGGCTTAGTAATTGAGCAGCTTATTATCTATTTGGGAAATCTGTGGCTCTTTCATAGGGCCCATCAAGAGTGTTGATAGGGGTTAAAGAGTCAAAGAGTATCACCCCAGTTCCAAGGGAAAAAACTTAATTTGTGAAGTTGTATATGAACTTGGCCTCACGAAGTTATCAACATTTGACAGTGTTACATGGTCACAATCTACATTAAATTCTCATGAAGTTTCCTAAAATGCCTATTGTCGTTAGAGAATTACCTTTAAAATATGCTATAGGGGGACGCCTGGGTGGCTCAGTGGTTGAGCGCCTGCCTTTGGCCCAGGGCGTGATCCTGGAGTCCCGGGATTGAGTCCCATGTCCGGCTCCCTGCAGGGAGCCTGCTTCTATCTCTGCCTGTGTCACTGCCTCTCTCTCTCTCTCTCTCTGTCTCTCATGAATAAATAAATAAAATCTTAAAAATATATATATGCTATAGGGGCACCTGGGTGGCTCAGTGATTGAGTGTTTGCCTTTGGCCCAGATCAAGATCTCAGGGTCTTGGGATCAAGTCCCCCATCAGGTTCCCCACAAGGAGCCTGATTCCTCTGTCTCTGCTTCTCTCTCTGTCTCTCATGAAGAAATAAATAAAATCTTTAAGAAATGATAAAAAATATGCTACAACTCTTCAAAAATATTAACAAAGTCTGATACCTTTCAATTCCTATCATGTTTACCTTGTTAGTAAACAAGGTAATTTAAATTTGAGAATTTCCTTTAAAAAGACAAAGAGCAGACTCTTTAACTACAGAGAACAAATTGGTCCTTACCAGGGGGCAGGTGTGTGTGGGGTGATGGGTGGAATAGGTGACGGGGATGAAGAACACGGGTATCAGGATGAGCACTGAGTCATGTATGGAATTGTTGAATCATTATACTGTATGCCTGAAACTAACACTGTATGTTAAATATACTAGAGTTTAAAAAATAGAATTTCGCAAAAAAGGAATTTTCCTCAGGAAATGAAACAGTTTCTGGCAGTTTGTATGGCTTAACATGAATTTTATTTTTAATTTGCTTTGATTAAGGTGTTGATATTAATCTACTTTTCTGTCTTCTGCCATCTCATATTATTATGTGACAGTTTACATTGAAAACTGTTTTGACCCTATGCTTGACAAAAGTGATCATGTAAACAAACCTTAGGGATGATTTATTTATTTTATTTTTTATTTTTCTGCTTTTTTAATAAACTTATTTTTTATTGCTGTTCAATTTGCCAACATATAGAATAACACCCAGTGCTTAGGGATGATTTAGGCCAAATGTGATGTACTGCATTTTGACCAAAATGGTTCATTTAGGATATATCCATCTCATCACCCCTTCCCTCTGGCCCCCACTCCAATCACACTAAAGCAGCTGATTTTTCACAAACTTTTCCTTTTGGGGACTTGACTCAAGCTGTTGACTCTGGCTGGGATATCCTTTCTTTCTAACCCCATATTAATAAACCTATTCCAGAACTTAGTTTATCTTGATTTCTTTAAGAACTTTGCCACACTTACCAAATCCAGGCTGAGATCTCAGGATCAGCCCACAATGGTGTTGTATGAAGGAGTGATCAGGGAAGTCAAGCTAGAAGCTAAAATGTTATAGGTCCCTCTGACTGACAATGTGAATCCCATGTAGTTGAGGTGGACAGAGTTCCAGATGGAGAACAGGAATCTCTGACTCTAGCTTTGGCTCATCAAGTTAGTATTGTAGCATTGTATTTTTGATAGTTTATTTAAACTCACTGCCTTTATATTCCTCGTGTGTAAAATGAGAACCAGGCTGCGTGATTTCTAAGGGCCCTTAATTCCAGCTGTTATATTCTATGAGTATTTGAAATTTCATAATCATGAATGATAAAGGTCAATTTCACTTTCCTTCGTAAACATCAATGAAAAATAGAATAATGAGGAATCTTCCTTGCTCATTGTTTGGAAAATGAAGAATTAGGGTAGAAAGATTGTCCAGATGAACAATAAGCTTGGATTCTGGGGTTGTAGACCATATGCTTTATAAAGCTATATATTTATTTTTGGATGGAGAAGGTTAGAAACACTTATGGATGGGGAACTTGCTGGAGGCATGGATGTTATTTATAGCCATGTTAATGTGAGAATCCCAAGTGTGACTCAGTGACATGACCTTGGATGTGTGGCCCATTCTAGCCCACCCCTGCCCCAGCTCTCACTGGGACAGCCACCTTGTCTTTCTTCTCGCCATCTGGGTCACTGTGCACTCCGTTCTCCGGATTCTCCACCCTCTCCACAGTTGTACCCTTTGTTCTGTTGGCTTCCAACTCCTTCATGTGGAAAGGGAAATGTTCTTTTTGCCAAAAGCCTCAGAAGCAATGGCACAAGGAGTAGGTAAGGTTCCAATTGAGCCAACAAGGACCTAGAAACAAATTTAGAATCCACCACTGTCTAGTGCCAGCCCTTACATGGAGCTTAAAATATATTGTCTCACACAATCCTGAGGTATGCATAGTCATGCACTGCAGACTAATTGAGGATAATTTCTGAGATAAAGCCAGTAGTCTCCCTACTTATTTTTTTAAGGCTGCTTTTTTTTTTATTCAAATGAAACCTTAAGTGGACATATTTACACACAGCCTCACTAGTGTTTCATTTGTAGGTGAACCATGAAGCAATTACTCAGTATCAACAGCAATGTGCCTCAATGGAAGCTAACCCTATGCTGTCTGCAGGTGTACTTGGAGTACGCCCAGTTCACGCAGTGAAGGTTGATGGAGGCTTCTGGGGAAAGTTTCTTTATGTCTAGTAGAGAAACCAAACATGAAGAACTCTTCTTTCTTACCTTGAACCTAGTGTTTGTATGTGACTCATGGTATTGTTTCAGCAAACTTTAAGACTAAGAAGGAAGCCATGTAGTTCATGGCAATATGAAGAGAAAAAAAAATAATGCATTGGTCCCTGATGATATCATTGAATCACTGAGTCAATCAACCATGAAGTGCCACATTGCCCTTGGACTTAAATTATAGCAATAGCACCTTCCTTTATGTTTCAATCATTTTGAGTTAGAGCCTATTTGTATGGAGTCCAATCATTCTTATATTGAGAAGGGTCCTCCTGGTGACCAGCCAGTGTGGCTGCTCATCATATCAGCCTCTGGGGCACCTTTGAAGAACCTGAGAATAAATATTTTCAAGAAATAAGTTGGAAAACTCCTGAGATATCCTAAACCTCTTCTTTTAAGTGTAACATGATGAAAAACTGTGATTTGTAATAATCTACAACTTAGGCAAACTGACCAAACACCATCTTCAGTAAGATGATTATTTATTTATTTGTGGGCAGCCCCAGTGGCACAGCATTTTGGACTGCCTACAGCCCGGGGTGTCATCCTGGAGACCTGGGATGGAGTCCCACGTTGGGCTCCTGCGTTGAGCCTGCTTCTCCCTCTTCCTGTGTCTCTGCCTCTCTCTCTCTCTCTCTCTCTCTCTCTCTCTCTCTCTCTATGTCTATCATAAATAAATAAATAAATCTTTAAAAAATCTTTAAAAAGTTACTTAAAAAAAGACTATTTATTTATTTATTTATTTATATTTTTTGCATATTTTTTATTGGGTTTCGATTTGCCAACATATAGCATAACACCCAGTGCTCATCCCAGTCACCCCATCCCCCTGCCCACCTCCCCTTCCACCACCCCTTGTTCGTTTCCCAGAGTTAAGAGTCATGTTGTGTCACCCTCACTGATATTTCCCACTCATTTTCTCTCCTTTCCCCTTTATTCCCCTTCACTACTTTTTATATTCCCCAAATGAATGAGACCATATAATGTTTGTCCTTCTCCGAATGACTTACTTCACTCAGCATAATACCCTCCAGTTCTATCCATGTTGAAGCAAAGGGTAGGTATTAAAAAAAAAAAAAGAAATATTAACTGTCAGTTTCTCTATCCCATGATTAACATATGTGCAAATTTTGGAGAACTTCTAAGTCATTTAGTTGTGAGTAGTTTTGCTTTTTTTTTTCTAATTTGTAATGGTTATAGGTTATTTTGTTTCTTTATATTTTTAGGATTCATTTATGATTTTATTGTGCTCAGAGAATATGAACTGTATCTCAGTTATTTCAAACTTATTGAGATTTATTTGTGATCGAGTACCTGGTCAAAATTCTTAATGTTTCATGTGTATATGTAAGGCAATTTTTTAAAAAAATTTTATTTTTATTTTTTTATTATTTATGATAGTCACATACAGAGAGAGAGAGAGAGAGGCAGAGACACAGGCAGAGGGAGAAGCAGGCTCCATGCACCGGGAGCCCGATGTGGGATTCGATCCCGGGTCTCCAGGATCGCGCCCTGGGCCAAAGGCAGGCGCCAAACCGCTGCGCCACCCAGGGATCCCTGTAAGGCAATTTTTAGATTAGGTATATTAATGTTCTCTCTTTTTTGTATATTTTATTAATTCGTGTCAGTTTGAGATAGAATTTAAATCCCTGAATGAGTCTTAAAAGTAGTCTGCAGTAGCAGAATATCAAGTCTCCTATACATATCTATCAAGGAATATATATACATATCTATATATCCAAGACTAGTTTAATATATTAAATATTTTGAACAAATTCATGTATTCAATAATATTGGTCAAACCTCTTTACTGTGTGCTCACCCCATGTCAGATGGTAATGGTCAAAATTGTTATAGTTTCTGGGAGCAGAGAGCACTGATTTGAATTTTAAGCAGAAGTAGGAAGAGCTTCCTAGTAACAGCTTTTGGGGAATGAGAGAAAGGAATGAGGTCTCAGGGATAAGGACAGCACTTCTGAACTACTTTTTTTTTATTTACTTCTTTTAGTAAAACAGTATAATTTCATAAATGACAATTGTTAAAGTTAAATAGGAAACAGTAAGATAGCATTAAAAATACTTCTTATTAGGGGAAAATATTTACAAAGCACATTTTTGATAGTGGATTTGTATCCAAAATATCCAAAGAACTCTTAAAACTCAAAAATGAGAAAACAAACATCCAAGTCAAAACATTGGCAAAAGATCTGAGCAGACACCTCATCAAAGATGATATACAGATGGCAAGTAAGCATCTGAAAAAGATGCTAAATATCATATATAATTAGGGAAATGCAAAGTAAACCAAGACAGACATACATATTTAAATGACTAAAATTTAAAAAATGACAACACCAAATGCTGACAAGGATACAGAGCAAAAGGAGCTCTCATTCATTGTGGTAGAAATGCAAACTGGCACAGCCATTTTGGAATACAGTGACCTTTTTTTATAAAACTAAACATAGTCAACATATGATTCAGCAATTGTGCTCCTAGGTATTTTTTCAAATGATTTGAATACTTATGTCCATGCAAAAACCTACACACAGATGTTTACATGCGCTTTATTTATAAATCACTACAAACTGGAGACAGCTCAGATGTCCTTCAATAGTTGAGTATCTAAGCCAACTGGGCTATATCCATCCATGAAAAGGTAAAACTATAGAGAGTAAAAAAGATCAAGGGTCTCCAGGAGTTCTAGGGAAAAGACAAAGGATGAACAAACAAAGCAGAGATTTTGGGGGTATAATATTGTCCAGGTAGATTCATAACATGCATTTGTCAAAACCTATAGAACTGGGTGCCTGGGTGGATCAGTTGGTTAAGCATCTGATTCTTGATTTAGGCTCAGATCATGATCTCAGGGTCATAAGATCAAGCCCCACTTTGTGGAGCCTGATTAAGATTCTATCTCTCCCCCTGCTCCTCCTCTATCCTCCCCCACTTGCACTCAATCTCTCTCTCTAAAAAAATGAAACAAAGCAAAACAAAACAAAACAAATAACAACATAGAACCTCATAGCATAAAGAGAAGTATGGTCTTTGGTTAATAATACTGTAGCAATACAGGCTCGTTAAGTGTCACAAGTGCATCACACCAGGGTAAGATGGTAATGATAAGGACAACAACTCAAGGGAGATGGAAAGGGAAATTCCATAGTATCTGCTCAATTTTTCTATAAATCTAAAACTTTCCTTTTTTTAAATAAGGTCTGTTATATCTATCTATCTATCTATCATCTATCTATCTATCTATCTATCATCTATCTATCTATCATCTATCTATCATCTATCTATCTATCATCTATCTATCTATCTATCTATCTATCTATCTATCTATCTATCTAATCTTACCTAAAAAGGGGGGCAGACTTACTTGGTGAAAAGGTACACAAAAGGACATCACAAAGAGGGGCCATGAGAGCAGAGCAGCTGAGAACTAGCTGTCTGTGCATGTATGTGCATTGAGGGGAATTCCTGAAGGTGGTCTACGGGGGTGAGTAGGGTCAGGTAGATAGGCAGTGGGGCACTACCAGCAATTCTGTGTGAGTGGCCCATAGAAATGGAGCAGCGTGTCATGAGTGATGAATTGGGCAGGCAGGCAGAGACCAATCCATGGTGCCAATTTGGAGAATGAATTTTATCCCTTTGGGAATTGATTTTATTTTTTTATTTTTTTTAAATTTTTATTTATTTATGATAGTCACACAGAGAGAGAGAGCGAGAGAGCGAGAGAGCGAGAGAGAGAGAGAGAGAGAGGGGCAGAGACACAGGCAGAGTGAGAAGCAGGATCCAAACAGGGAGCCCAACATGGGATTGGATCCCGGATCTCCAGGATCGTGCCCTGGGCCAAAGGCAGGCGCTAAACCGCTGCGCCCACCCAGGGATCCCATTGGGAATTGATTTTATTTTATTTTATTTTTTAATAAATTAATTTTTATTGGTGTTCAATTTACCAACATACAGAAAAACACCCAGTGCTCATCCCGTCAAGTGTCCCCCTCAGTGCCCGTCACCCATTCCCCCCCACCCTCCGCCCTCCTCCCCTTCCACCACCCCTAGTTCATTTCCCAGAGTTAGGAGTCTTTATGTTCTGTCTCCCTTCCTGGTATTTCCCACACGTTTCTTCTCCCTTCCCTTATATTCCCTTTCACTATTATTTATATTCCTCAAATGAATGAGAACAGAGAGACAGACAATACATCTTCTGAGATGGGGTTGACTATGCCTATATGTCTTGTCTCACAAGGCTGTTCTGTAAGCCACCCAGATCATGTATGGAGGAGTGCTTCCAAATCTAATGAATGATGACCCAGAGCAAGTTGCTGACAAGTGGCCTGCTTCTACATAAGTCTTAGTATCTCAGTCTTTCAGGGGAGGATCATAAAGTCCCTGCTCTTTCTAACTTCCCATGTATTTTCTGTGTATGAGAATGTCCACACAATTTAGAGCTCCTATAGTGTAACAGCAACAATCAGAGGGCACTGCCCTGGGAGGTGACTGGGCCCTCTGGCTGCCGGGACATCCAAGAAACACCCACACTGATGAAGTGACATGGACTGACCCAGATTCCAGAAAGTGAAATTCACAGCATGGAAATTGTGTCATAATACAACTTTCTGAAGTAAAGATATAGGAGGAAAATGACAGAGTGTGTGTAAAACCATGAGAAACACCCACACACCACCCCACACACACACACACACAAATAAGTGGAGAAGACGCCAGCCATGTGTCTTGATTATCTGAAGGAAGAATTATTTATATTCAACATGGCCAACATTGGTTCTCATAAATATCCCCTCAAAAACAATGGACA